>NC_142369.1:35142500-35250000 GCF_059441005.1 Hippichthys cyanospilos | reverse complement strand
GTCTTGGTGCAGATAACCAGTCCTGAGAACAAATTCTCAACAAACTAAGTAATAATAGTTATTTAATGAACATACAATAATGTTAATAAGGATAATGTAATGTTAAATAATCGGAGAAAGGAAATCAAATACGCAAAAAATACATTAAAAAAAAAGGATTGTTTATTGTTACTGCGGCTATATTGTGTGTGTGTGTGTGTGTGTGTGTGTGTGTGTAAAAAACGTATGGCAGGGACGTCGTAAACCGGGGGTCCACTGTATATAAAACATCAATTGTGCACTTTCAAAGTAAAGAATTCACCGCAATGGCCCGACATCCTCGATTCGTGCTTGCTACGAGGCATCCTTCTGTAGTTGCCAGGGGAACTTGGAATTGCTTCCCATCCAGATGTAGCGGTCCAGCCACACCCACTGGCACAGGCATATATCCAATCACATTCTCACAGCAGGTGCCCATAACCTGGAGGCCACATTCATCGCTTTGTAAGATGTGCAGTAAAGATGAATTAAGTTATGTAAGAGAGTGATCTCACTTTGGAGTAGTCGTAATCGGTGAATGGCAATGATGAGAGCGCTGAGGGAGAGGAAAGCTTTGCTGATATCATCTGTCTACGTATGGCCACCCCTCTCTCTGGCCTCTCCATGATTGCCTCCAGTTTGTAGGCAGGAATGTGTTTGGAGCTGACGAGCATAATCACCTCAGCATCACTAAGAAAACGAGGCCCTTGCTGCAAAACATGTTGAGTTGTTTAAAGTCTCTTCAAAATCAGACAACAAATTTTGTGCATTTTAAACATCATGAAAAACATGAATGGAGCACAGTAAATGTGTACTCCAGTTTTAACGTTTAAGTAGAATACAGGTGCATTTAATCATTTTGGAAAGGGTTATTTCAAAATATTCAAATAACTATACTATTTGAATATTTTGAAATAACACTTTTTGTTTTATTTTTACTTAATTGATTGATTGAATAAATAAACACACATTTCACAAACCCAGACAAAAATTAAAAGATAACATTGATAAATTGTTTATGTCATTGTTAAGTAGAATGTTTGTGTTCAAAGGACTAGAAACATGGATCTAGTACTTTATCTTGCTCTGTATAAATGATTAAAACCATGTTGTCTTATAGATTAGATCTAGTGTATTAGTCATTTAACCCAAATAAAACTAAATAATCAGCAATCAAAACATGTACTGGATTTAAAAGCATAACAGTAAAGGATTTGGTACAGTTTCTCAGGTTTATAACTGACAAATCTTTGTATCACTATATTGGTGAATCTCTTTATAAATACAGAAAATAAGCCACTCATTTGTGATTCCTTTTGATAATGGTTCGATAAGTTAACATTTAATTAGTACAGTGGGCCCCGGTTTACGAACTCCCTGTTTTACGTATTTTTCATCTTACGAACGTGGGACCGCGGCGTTATTTGTCCCCCTCTTACGCACAAACCTTTCGTCTTACAAACCATCTAACATGCCGGTCAGTGTGACCGCATAATTTTTTTCGCTTTGCTGTATCATCAATAACAATTTTTCTCGCATGTCACGGAAATGCCGGTATGCTACTGGTCAATTAAAGCAGTCACAGTCGCGGTCTCATCACGGAGATGCCGATATGCTATTGGTCGATTAAGGTCACAGTCAGGGTCTCAGTCACGGAGATGCGGATATGCTATTGGCCGGCGTCACGTCAATCACAGAAATGCCGATATGCTATTGGCCGAACGCCTTCATCTAGCTTGATGGCACAGCTGGTCGGTGTGTTGTGAAGACTATGCAAACTTTATCTGACATGGCTTCAAAAATTGCAAGTGGCGGTAAAGGAAGAAGTAAGAGGATGATGACAATAGAAACGAAGCAGGAGATAATAAAAAAAAAATACGAAGGAGGTGCACGCATATTTAACCTTGCTGGTGAGTATGGCCATAACCGCAATCTTCTAAGGGCAAGACTTTCCTTGCCAGGGGACGGACCTCGGTCAACAACAAAATGGAGAGGCTTCTTCTATTATGGATTAAAGAGAAGAAAATCGCTGGTGATATGTTCTCGTTTAAGAAAAGTTCTCGTTTAAGAAAAAAATAAAATACAATTCTGCAGGGTTGTCTCTGCTCCCCTCCGCCTCCACCAACCACCAGCTCAAGTCACGTCACCCCAAAGGTAAATGCTATTTTTCCTTTGTATATCTATGTTATTTAATTTAACTGTACAGTAGATTATGTTACTAATTTTTAATATGTGTATAAAGTCGTGATTTCACCTAAGGTTTTTGCACGCGTTGCACGCATTCACTAATTAACATAGGTTTGGATTGCCCATCATACGAGCAATTCGAGTTACGAGCAAAGCCGCTGAACGGATTAAGTTCGTAACACGGGGGACCACTGTATTAGTTTTTTTTTTTTTTTTTTACATCTTCTCCCCCAATGGTACGTGCACACCGAACACGACAAAAGTGCGTTGTTTATGCTCTACGCGGGGCGTTTTGTCACAATGATCACTTTTGTGAAGTCACTTTTTGTCGCGCGGGGGGAGTGAGCTTGCTGTGCACTTTACAGTGGATCCAGAAAGAAGCACATTGGTGAGAACTTTCACTTTTCTGTGATGTAGCAGAGCCAATATTTTCACCTACAGCACCTTTACTCTTCTTTTTTACACTGCGTGTCCCTTGTTTTGTGGCAATATTTGTCTGCCATTGTCGCAATACCGATACCGTGCTAAATACTGAGCTGTCAATGCTGAACTATCATTATCTTGGCACAGTAACTACGGTTCAACAGCTGTTAAAAAGGAAACAAACGTCTTGGCACAGTAACTACGGTTCAACAGCTGTTAAAAAGGAAACAAACGCTGCACATACGAGTTGTCCCAAGTTATTCCTCCCTTCTGACGTGACACGCGATAGAAGTTAACATTTTTAACTTCACGTGACAGGTGAAATTATGCACCGCGCGGCGTCTCACGTTGCGCCCTGTCGCGCAAACTCCATTGACTACAATACAAAACTGTCCGCTTTTTCGCCTCAATCATGTTGAACGTGTGAATGCAGCATTAGACTGTACCAACCCTCCTTGATTTTCAACAGTTTGTCAACAATGGTAAAGAATTTATTATATATTTTGTAAATTATTTGAGCTGTTTAAATTCAACTAAACTGTAGAACTTCAGTGTTTCATTTGATAAATAATGTACAGTATTACTTGATTCTATATATTTTTAACAGTTCATAATTTATATAACTACTTTATGGAGTTTAAAGCTCCAGTGGAGATGGCTCGGTGTGGCAGTGGTTAGCACGTCCGCCTCACAGTTGGGGGACCTGAGTTCTAATCCTCCTCGCTCCAGCCTTCCTGTGTGGAATTTGCATGTTGTCCCCGAGCCCATGTGGGTTCTCTGAGGGCACTCCGGCTTCCTCCCACACTCCCAAAACATGAATGGCAGCTGTATTGAACACGCTAAATTGTCCTTAGGTGAAATTGGGTGCATGAATGGTTGTTCGTCCCGGTGTGCCTTGGGATTGGTTGGCAACCAGTTCAAGGTGTCTTCCGCCTACTGCTCCAAGTCAGTAGCAAGCCTGTGACCCTTGTAAGGGTAAGTGGTTCTAAAAAATGGATGGATGGATAAAGCTTCAGTTTGTAGGATTTAGAGAGGAGGAGCACATGACACCAGTTAGTTACCCGGAACTTTCGATGAACGATGACTGACACAAGCGTTGCACTGTACTGTAAGTGTTGCACACTCCATAGCATCCTCGGGAATGCTGAATATCTTTGATGCCCATTGTGTTGAAAGTGAAGCTTGGCAGGGAGGTCGTGCTTGATTTTCAGCTCACGTACAGTTGCCACAACCTCGCCGAACCCGCGCCGCTGTTCCATCACCTTGACTGTGTAGTTGGGAAAAACAAAACCTCGTGCTCGCCATACTTGATAGATTGTTGTTGAACAAGTCGCAGTAGCTTCTCTTTGTCTTGAAAAAAATGGACACGCACAATGGCAGTGCAAGGTCTTCCCCTTGGTGTGGGCAATAGAGAGCAGTGTGTGCTATCAAAGATTACTGGCTTTGGGAAGTTGGTTTTGCCCAATAGTTTCGGGATGAAAGCTCACTAACTCTTTTGGGTTTCCTTTTTCCTCTCCTTCGGGTATGCCTATGAATTCAACGTTGTTGCGCCAGGAGGGCCCTTCCAGGTCATTTGTTTTGGCTCTGAAGGCGGCATTTTACTCAAGGAACTTGGAGAGGGCTAATTCTGCCGGCTGCAGGCGTGTCCTGTGGTCCGTGATCGTGACACCCACTTGGCTCTTGCGAGTGATGTGCGTGGACTGGAGAGAAACAAATTTTTCTTTTAGTACATCGAGCCGAGTGTTGATTTATAGTCCCAAGTATAGTGTCCAACATGTTTTTCAGTGCTTGCTCCATCTGAGGGACAGGTATTCGTTCTGGTGCAGGGTCGTAGTTGGGTTTCAGCCGGTCTGCTTCTCATTTAGGTTTGCATGGCATGTTTTGGGCACAAAAGGATGAATATCGATGCAGACAAAAGCAGACTTGCATGGAAACAGTGAAAGTAGCAAATATAACTAGAACGGCGAGGAACTACAAAAAACACATCTTTCCTCTATATGCCCTCAATGGTGTGATTATTTTATTTTTGCGTATATCTTTTGATTGACTTTTTTGTTGAACAAATTTTGACTAACTGGAATAAAGGCAGTTAAACATTTATATCACTTATAAGAATACATTTACTATTTTGTAATCAATTTTATTTGTAAATATATTATTTGTTAAAGTAGCTGTTAGCTGAGGTTGTTACGGCATTATTTTCAATAGAAGAAGTGAGGAGAGATGAGATTTATGCTGTTTTGCGATACTTTTTAAAATGTCGCCAAACTGTTGGTGTGTCCTTTACACGGAAACATAGGTAATACTAGAATTTGACGCCGGTGTGTTCTATATTACAGTGAATTACAGCAATTTACCAACTAACTATATAGCCTATTTGCAAAAACTGCTTTTGGATTTGAAACTAACTACAGGTCTTACCTCTGGATTCTTGAGAATGGCTACACATTCAACAAGGCCTCTAGGCTTCGAAGCGAGGTGTGGTTCGGCGACTTCAGATTTTAGGTCTGCTTTTCCTTTACTAAGAATGAAGACATCACTTGATCCAAGATCAGTAACACGACCAAGCAGGGGCCGGATAACCTCATCTAAAGAGGCAAAGAGAAGAAAGCTGTATTAGAAAGATTCTTGTACTGTACCATAGGAATGAGAGTTTTACTGATAAACTATGATAATATATTAGTAATGGGAAAATAAAGCCTTGTGATTTTTTTTTTTACTCCTCTGGATTAAAGATAAAAGCCAGCATAATACATATATAATAATTTCCACATTATCCTTTCACGTAGTGACATCTAGAGCAAAAAACACCAAAAGTGGTTGATCAATCGTCTCATCATTATAATACATAAAACATTTAATGTTACATTTAGCATTTTAATTGTCACTACTGATGTATTGACATTGTGTTTTTTATGTCGTGTTGTATGAGTTCAGAAGGTTAAGCAGTACAAACAGTAGATTTGTCAGTATGTATGTACAAAACAAGCATTAAGAACCCTCTTTTTTAAAAATATTGGATTTACTTGTTTTTACCAGAATTTTGGAGAACCTGTCATAAAAAATGCTAGTAGCAGCAAATCTAGAAACTATTTTTCTGAAGTTATTGTATATTCTTAAAGCGCCTGACACTCCCAAACTGATGCTGTCAGAGTGGCATATAAAAAATTCCAACGTTTCCAACAATTGAAAAAAATCAGATTACCGGTAAATATTTTGTCAAATATTTTCATTTGAATAAATTAGTTTGATTAATTACATTGTTATGATTTAGTCTTATAGCCAGTGGTGGAGCCAGATTTTTTTTCTGTGGGATGGCCATGGTGACAACACCTCAGTTCAGGGTGGTCAATGGTGGCCATGCATGCATGCATGCATAATTTTTTATCATGCTATGTAGTCACAGTTTCATTATATCAATCATAGTTGTATTTTATGACATGTATTTTAAAATGCAGTAAGTATAATTCATTTGTGGCAGAGTATCAAGAGTCAAGAATACTGCATGTATGTAAAAATGACATCAAAATATTAGGGCTATTATTTTAAGGCGTATTTCAATCCAGAAATGTGTAAAAAGAGTCTGCATCTGTAACAACAGTTACAAATGCATAACGAGAATTCAGAAAATTGTGACATGAATATGAAAATGTTCATGTTAATTAATGTGCATAAACACATTGTTGAATAGTTCTATAATTAGGGTGATCTGTAAACACTAAGCCTCAAATTGGTTGTATTCTTTTGTGAGTTTTGCTACAGACCCTCTGCACCGGAGTCGTAACTTACTTTAGCTCAGGGCCCGCGTGGAGGAAAATCTATGTTCATGCAGGCTGGACAGGCACAATCATGCTGTAGCTTAACAACAATTAGTGTCAATTATAAGTAGATTTTTTTCTATGCATGCTGGCCTTGTCCCAATTCTTTACGAATAGCGGGGGTCAACTGTAAATATATTGTTGGAGTGAATTTTGAAAAAATAAAGATTAAGAAAAATAACTTGCTTTTAGGTCACTAATGCCTACGAATATATGAAAAATTTTGATGATCTTTTTGTCCTCTTGTTCATAACACACATAGTTTGTATAGGAAACTTAATAGGAAAAACTAAAAATAAACATAATAATAATACAATGAAACACAAAAATCCAGAGTAAGGAAAAAGTCCTAATCCAGGGATGTCAAACTCATTTTTTACAGTACCTACAATTTCCCTCACTGGGCCAATATAATGAGGAAACCAAGTCCATTTTGAATCATTTTATAGTATTATTATTGTCACAACAAATTGATGGCTGAGTAGTTTTGATATCAGAAGTGAAGGATAAGAGTTTGTTGAATTATTTTTAAAGATACTGTAACAAAATAAACAAAAATCTGTACTTTTATTACTTATACAATAATTAAAATTTTGGAACTGAGTTTAAGAAGGGTGATGGAAATTTACATGATTTGCTTTCACAGGCCACATAAAATGATCATTATCTGTGGTTGTACAACTTCTTTTCAAGGCATGCAGTGAAGTGCAAAGAATTGGAACATAAAATGGTGCTATAGTGTCTCGTTTTGGGACAAAGGGAGGCATTTTTTAATCGACCCATGATTTATTTAACCAAGTACAATTTATTTAACCATTTAAAACATATATATTTAACATTTTAAAAATGCAGTAACATAAGTGGTGCATCAGGGGTGAGATGGAACATGTTCAAGAGTTAAATCAAACAATAGAATAGAAATACTGAAGGGGCACAAGTAAAATTGTATTTCATCTCAGAGGATCATCAGCATCTTGAAATCCTTTTGTCTGGCACAACCACCAGTGCACTTGCTTCAAGACTTCAAGACATCAAGCAGAAGAAAAACTAAAGTTCCTTTGGGAAATTTTTAGTGGTACTATAGCGTCCTCTGTTTGTCTACATGAGTTACTACTACCACACGCAAGACTCCAGATAGACATTTGCAAATCCCCACACACATTTGTGGCTCCTGTACAGCAGAACTGTAACAAGTATATGCAGTTAGTAATACAGCCAATCATGGAGGCCCAGTGTTTGGAGATCACTCATTACACATCAATGTATGCATTTAACAATGTGTTTACACATGCAAATCATTGTAAACATTAGCAGATTCACATCACACATCGTGACTCTCATTACGCATTTGTAGGTTCTCGTTACGCATGTGACTGTGGTTACTGATATGGATTATTTTTACATACTGGGTTGAAATAAACATTTGTAAATACCAGATTTTTTGGACTATAAACCGCAATTTTTTTCCTCATGATTTGAGCCAGTGCGGCTAATCTGTTGTTATTGGGTTTTTTTTTTTTGCTAGCCACCAACAAGCAAATGTGTGTATCTGTTCGAGGTTTCAATCTATGAAAAAGAACAACTATGAAATAGAACTGAAAAGATGTTGTGCTCAAAAAGTTTTAAAAATATATTATTAAAATATATATATTTCTAAATTGTATAAGAGAATGTATAAAATTTGACACATTTGTGACTTGTACATTTTATATACAGTACTCAGTATATATGATTTTATTTGCGTATTTATGATTGTATGTATGAATTATGTGCCCCAATAATGGCCCCATACTTCGAGTTAAAAGGGGAACCATAACCACAATGAACGTCCACTCATACTTACAACTATTATATATAGCGCTTAAATACATTGCGTGGGATCTTGGATGTGTAAAAATCCCCTTAGGTTTTTGCTGTTTCGTGTTAACTATGTATAATATGAAAATGTCCACAATGTAATGTTTCACAATGTATGGTTTGACATTTATTTTATATAGAGATATTACCAGATATTACAGATATTACATGTGCTAATTTTGGACACGATACTGTACAACCTTTATAACTCCTAAGTGACTGCAACCATGCAAATACCTATTTATACGGTCATTCACATACATATACCCGTTTATACGAGTAACTATAAATTAGTGCAGCAGGATTATGGCCAATGATAATAATCACGATTATCACGATTACGTCAAACATCTCTATTTACTGCCCTCTTTTTTTTTCTTTTTTTTTTTAATATAGCAGATTTTCATCTTAATTAATTGTGGCAGCAAATATCATGATTGCAAATTAAATTCGATTAATCGTGCGGCCCTACTGTAAATGTAATTACATAAACATATACAGTACCTGTATCTTCACTGTTGGATGGTACAGTGGAAGGAAAACTGGGAGAGAGTGCACTGTGTTGGAAACAAAGGTCCTTCCTGAAAGAAGTCTCCATGGCTTGCCCCGGAGCCAGAGGCAGGGTGGAGATAGTGACAGTGTTCCTGATTGATAGGGTAGAGTCCATCTCATCTTGCTCAAAGAAGATGTACTTGATGGCCAGAAATAGAGCCAAGGACAGACAAATCACCTGCTCAATATCCAAAGTGATCATTCTGTAGGAAAACATTGGTACATAAAAGTAAAACGTTTTTTTCAACAAAAACAATATTGCATTTTTGTGTTTAAGAATTCATTAGCATTCTGAAGTTAGGATATACAGAAGTATTCTTGGTATTGTTGAATCAAGGGAGGTGATTTTTTCATTTATTTTTATTTTATTTTGTTTAATGTTTGAAAAAGGTTTATTATGTTTAATGTATTAAATAAAAGTTTATTTAGTTTTAAAGTTTAAAGTTGTATCAGGACATCTCTGGATGAGCTGTGTGTCTGTGTGAGCGTGTGGGTCTGTATGCGTATTCGTATGTGCGTGAAAAAGTTTAAGTTTAAAAGTTTAATGGTATTTTATTTTGTTGAATGTATTAAATAATAGTTTATTTAGTTTTAAAGTTGTATCGGGGGCATGTCTGAATGATGTTTAAAGTTGTTGTGTGCGTATTCTATAGAATGAGATTATGTGTCTGCGTGTGTGGTCCATACAAAGGGTCAAGACGGCGTCAAGACGGCGTCAAGACGGCGTCTCCAGTCGGCGTCTCGAGCCGCGGGTCTACGAGGGTGTAGGAGGGGGTATCAAATCATTAGCATTCTGAAACTTCTTTAGGATATACAGAAGCGCTCATTTGTAGTGTTGTATTAACGGAGCATGAAAAAGTGATTTTTTTAAAAAATTTACTTAGGTTTTATTTATATTTAGTGTTTAAAGGCGAGTCGGTACATGTCTTAATGATGTTTAAAGTTGCTGTGTGAGTATGTCTCGGGATGATGTCCGCGCATGCGTTTGCATGTCTGTGTGGCTACTCACGTGGGGCTGGGGATGGGTCGGCCCCCCTCTGTGATGATGTTACGTCCGAAGAATTTTGATTTATAAAGGAAAATCTTGAAAATGAACAGGGGTTCCCAAACCTTTTCTGACCGGATAGATTAGATTAATAGATAGATCGATAGATCGATAAATAGGCACCCCTGATCATTTTCAAGATTCTTTTGCAAATCTGGTGGTTGGGATCAGCAATTTCGGTAAAATATATCTTATAGCAGATAAACACTGTGATATCTATCTATCTATCTATCCATCTATCTAATTAACTAACTAACTACTTAACTCACTAACGGCTATATTTTGCAGAATATAAACCGCACTGGTAAATAAGCCGCAGCAGCAAAAATTGAGCCAAAAAACATTTTTTGTCACGGATAAGCCACACTAGACAATAAGCCACAGGTCATAACATCAGATATTTAAAAGATGTTATATGGAAGTTCTTTAGTTATTTAAAAAAAATTAATTGCCAACAGCAACATCCTCTCTTTAACATTCTCAACATGCCTGCATATGTAGCACCAACATATTTCTGCAAACATGGATGGATTATATTCATAAATATTTAAATACAATCATATATACCTTATATCAAATTTACACATCACAAACGTTTAAACACAATCTTTATCAATTTAGACATATTTTTTAATATTTTTAATTATTTATTTTTAAAACTCTTTTTGAGTTCAGCCATTGATTCAGAGCTTTTCAGTTCTATTTCATGGTTGTTCCATGAATCGACACCCGGAACAGACACACACATTTTCTTTGGTGGATTGTGTTGTGGTGGCTGACATTGAATGTGCTCCCTATGTGGTCCTAAACATACATTTTCACCACTTTGCCATTTTCTATAGTAAAACTTTGTAACTAATAAATGAAATGTTGCTGTTTACTTGGCCGCACTTATGGCGGTCCACTTGGTTGGACTGTAGGAAGGTTCCTGCCCAATGGCTTTGCCTGCTGTCAAGTAATCATTGTACTATATAGCACAATATGTTTTCTGTAATCTATATTGTTTACCTGTATTTGTCTGTAATGTATATCTATTTGTCTTTATTTGGTACATGCAGCATCCACTTCAACCTGTGGGCCTGGAAGGGAGCTCCTCCCACCTGCGGTCCCTTCTGAAGGTTTATGATTTTCCCCAAATTGAGGTTTTTGAGATTTTCCTTCCCCTTCTGGGAGCTTTGACAGGGGATGATGTTGTGTACCTTACACCGAAAAGATGTCTCTGTATGACCTCTTTTCATCTGTGAAGCCCTTTGAGACTTTGGTGATTTAGGGCTATACAAATAAAATTTGATTGATTGATTGATTGATTATGGCCACACACTTTACTCGGTGCAAAATCTCTCCTTGTCAAATCCGAAACTAAAACGAAACTAAAAGAGGCTGGCGTGTATTTACTCTTCTGTCGTCATAAGCTTTTTTTCAGTCCATTTTTACCTGCTTGGGCGGGGCCGGTTTGAGAGCGCAGACTAAGCAAGGGATGATTACAAATGCATCAATGACGAAATATAACACTTAAGGGTGAGAAACCATCATTGCAACATAGTTAAATCTCTCATGAAAGAGCTCCTTTAGTGAATGAAGGTACCAGTAATTCAAAAACACAATATTACAATATCATTGTTGACTTTTTGCAGTGTTGAGAAACATTTTTCGGACATTCAGAAGCCAGAATGTTGGTATCCACATACCTGGTAAGATAAAAATGCCACAGAGGTATCTCTGGCTCGATCCTCCTGGGTAACACATGTTCTTCATCAATGGAACCCTGTGCAATTCCCACTGTAGCGTTAACCAACAGGGGGTCAGCAATCCACCGACTGTGAGCATGAACCATAACAAGGCCCAGAGACTGCAGGTGAAGGAGATGCACACATAGAGTGAAGAAACAATTCATTTTGAACAAAGCACCACAAAATAAATGATGATGTATGAGAGGTTTTACCATAATAATTTTGACTCTTTGGGTGACTGGATTTGGCTTTTTATCCTGCTCTTCCTCCAGCACCTGAGAAAACTGGCTCAGCTGCCAAATCGGGTGGCCTTCCTGACTCTCACGGGACAGCTACAAGAAAATGCAAGCATAAATAAAATGGCAAATTCTTTGAGTGCATTTCAAATCAATTTCTTGAAGGTGACCTGTGCTCTTACCTCCAGCAACAGTGACACACAAGCAGGGAAGAATGTCATGAAGACAAGGTAATTGGCTATAATCGACATGCATCCAAAGCAGCACATTATTTCTAACTGTCGAACACCTGAAATAAAGTTATTTTACAATTACATTTTAACAATTAGACATTCAGGAGAACTTACATTTTCAGAGTATACAACTTTCTTGGTGTTTGTTTTTATTAATGACAGGTTGTACATGTAATAGACAAGCATAATCATACATCACACGTGATGATTTGGTCATCCACCCATTTTCAACATTACTGATGTTCAGATCAGACTGCACAAAGATCACTCACATTGCAGACAGACATTCGCTGTCATGGCCAATTATCATTTGCCTTAAGATGTTGTGGGCACGACTACAAGACTCGTGATTGGCTCCAGGCGCTGCAATTGACCAATGAGGGCAGGAGATGTAACGCACTCCTGCTCAGAAGTTGAAAACAACTCTTCATTGGTGCCCGCGTCTTGTAGGTGAGCATTGAGATTATTGACAGATTGCCTGGCCAGTCAGGTGAGAACAGCACTGCTTTTTTTTTTTTCCTACCAATGGAGAGGAAGTTTGCTGAGTCAATCACACACTAGCGGCTGAATGAGATCAGGAAAGAGGAAATAAAGCTTTGGGTATAATCTCTGCTCTTTGAATATGTTTGGTGAGCTTCTTGCTTGACTAGTTAGACGTCCGGGCAACTCCAGCTCACGATGCTCGTGATTCCGACTACGTACGGCCAAGGCGTGAAAACGAGAAGGGTACTACAGTATTATACAGTACTATGTATCAGGGGTAGGGAACTCCAATTCCTTGAGCGCAATATCCTGCCTATTTTTGATGTCTCCTTAGCCTTTCACACCTGGTTCAAATAATCAGCTCATCAGCAAGCCCTGTGAAAGCCTGATAACGATCCTGATCATTTCAATCAGATGTGTTGAATGCGAGACACATCAAAAACAGGCAGGGTATGGCTCTCGAGGAACCGGAGTTCCCTACCCCTGCTATATATGGTTTCATAATTTAAGATTTAGGTAAATATGTGCACTGCAGTAATATTTGTCTTAAATATGTACTTTTCACGTTAAAAAAAAAATTAAGTTGACGCTACGAAGTAAAGATAATTAATTGCTTGTGTTAGTTGCATGTTTTTCACTTATTCAGGGGGGGGGTTTCGGTCCCCATTAACCATGAAAAACAAGGGATTAATGTGTAGAGTTCTGAAAGAAAATATTAAATTGACCCTACTGTGACTTATCAGGTATCGACACAAAGCCAGCGATAAACAGGGCCAGGGCTGGTTCTTGCCAGGGCCACCACATTTTGGTTCATGCTGCCCTGACGGAGCCACCACCAGAAAAGGCTTAACGTAGAACACTCAGATGAATGAATGTATCAAAACAACAAATAACTTTTCTCTGTAATTACAGTTGTAGGTAGTTTTATTGTAATGCATAGAATGTTTATTTTGTTCATTTTGTTTTAAAGCATTTCATTTTCTTTCATTAATTTTTTAAAAATTCCATTCTATTTTAAATGTTTTTTTTTTCAAATTTTGTATTCCATTAGTTTTTGTTATCTCCTTGCACCAAGTAAGAACTGAACCTATGCTGTTTGAATCAGTCAGGCAAATGAATGTCCCACTACAACATCAATGACATCATAAATAATGATTCCAACACTCAATCTAAGAAAACAATTACTAGTACCTGACATAGTTCCCACACCGATCACTAAGCACTCCACCAGGGCATCTAAGGTAAATGTAGGTCCCAGTACTGCCATACCTCGAGCAATATTCTCACTAACTTCATCCTGGGAAAAATATTGAAATCCAAAAGTAAATCCTTTTTTTTTCTTTTTAGAAGCCATTGCTCACATTCAGTACCTGAGACTTGGAGCTAAGAGCAAACTTGGCAAGAGCACATGCTTTGGAGAGGTCGATCAAAAGCAGAAAGAAAGGTAGAGCTTCACTGGAAGACATAACAGAAATATAAACAAAGACTGAGGTTCCTTGAAATGACATAGTGGCAAAGATAGAATATTAATTAGGGATGCAACTAACAATTATTTCAATAATTAATTATCCTGACTAGTTAGATTAGTTTTTGATTTTGTGATAAACCAGATTTAAGCATGTTTTCATTTCCATTCATTTTATAAAAGCAGAACAATGACAAATTGGCAGTGCAAAAAATACACAAACACAAATTGATTATGATGCAGTTGTTTGGTCCCTAACATGTCAGAAAAAAGGCAAAAATGTTGGTCATTGTTACACATCAAAACCAGATGTTTGGTTTTGAATCAACAACATGTCTGAGAATACTTACAGAGCGGTTGAAAACTTGAAATTTTAAGCATTTAGACAATTTTAGATTCAAAAAGGTATATAATCAATTGAAAGATTATAACAAGTTCCGAAACGCTCTGTGGGGCGGTCCTGGTTGTCACGCCGCTACAACAATCGCATGGACATTGGGGACAGTGCCCCTGGATTGGCAGACCAGTGTAGTAACCAAGTAAGAAGGGGACGGAAGGAAGTATTCCAAATGTAGAGGGATCACACTCCTCAGCCTCCCTTCTATTCAGGGGTGCTGGGTCCATCAGGGAGTCAAATCTTGGATTCAGGGTCGTAGTATGGTTTTCGTCTCGGCCATGGAACTGTGGACCAGCTCTACCCGCTCGGCAGGATCCTCGAGGGTGCATGGGCATTCGTACAACCAGTCTACTTGTGTTTTGTGGAGTTGGAAAAGGCGTTCGACCACATACCTCGGGGAGTCCTGTGGTGGGGTGTTTTGGGAGTATGAGGTACTGAATGTCTTGATAAGGGCTGTTCAGTCCCTGTACCATTGATGTCAGTGTTTGGTGTGCATTTCCGGTACTAAGTCAAATTTGTTTCCGGTGAGGGTTGGGCTCCGCCAAGGCTGCTCTTTGTCACCGATTCTGTTCATTATCTTTATGGACAGAATTTCTAGTCGAAGCCCAAGCGTTGCGGGGACCAGTTTGGGGATCTCAGCATCTTATCTCTGCTATTTGCAAAAGATGTGTTGCTGTTGGCTTCTTCAGGCCATGACAACTAACTCTCATTTGGAGCCTTTCGCAGCCAAGCGTGAAGCAGCTGCAATTGAAGATGAGAAGCTCCAAATCTGAGACTATGGTCCTCGGTTGGAAAAGGGAGGAGTGCCCTCAGGGCTGAGGTCCCGCCCCAAATGGAGAAGTTCAAGTTTTGGGGTCTTGTTGCAAGTGAGGGTAGGATGGAATTGGAGATCGACAGGCTGATTATCAATGCAGCGTCCGCTGTGATGCAAATGCTGTTACAGTCTGTTGTTTTGAACAAAGAGCTGAGACAAAACACTCATCTATGTTCCTGCCATCACCTTTTGTCACAAGCTTTGGTTTGTGACAGAAAGAATGAGATCGGATACAAACGGCTAAAATGAGTTTTCTCCGCAGGGTGTCCGGGGTCTCCCTTACCACTAGGGTAAGAAGGTTGGTCATCTGAGAGCGGCTCTGTGTCGAGCCGCTGCGCCTGCGTGTTGAGAGGAGCCAGTTGAGATGGCTCCGGCATCTGGTTAGGATGCCTCCCGGACCTGGCTCAAGCTGTTGCCACCACGACCCGACCCCCGACTAAACAGTAGCTAATAGATGGACGGATGGGTGGATGGAAACATTTGTATTGAATACTTTCATAATTGGTAAGTTGTTAATCAATCTATCCACCACCTCAGATAATTAAAAAAAAAAAAAAAAAAAAAAACTTACTTGAGCCCAGTCAGCTCTTTATCAAGAAAGTGAATTACCACCGTGCTGAAGACAAAGCTGGAAAAAATTGTAAAAAGTCCTGCAATGCCTGAAAAAAAGCAACGTATAAGACAAAACTCAGATACACACCTGATTTTAGTTATGAACCTGCAAATAAGATCAACAATATTCATACCTAAAATATATTTGGATCCCAGTTGTCTTAAGTTCTGGAACTGGAAATAAATATAGATGATGGCAATGCAACGTGTGATGGTCAGGATGATAATGTCACTGCTGAGAATTTGCTGTTGAATACACAAAATTTGACAGTGGTCAAAAATAACTTCCGTTATTGTGCATAGAGAGGTATGGTACAAAGAGCATCAAGGTACAATTACAATAATTGCATGCCGTACAGTAAAATTGTCATCCAGCAATTCCATTCAACAAGATTTCAGGGTATGGAATTCACTTACCTCATCTGTTTTGGGGCAGTAAAAGTTCCAGCCACAGATTTGGTCATTTCCAGTGAACATATTCATGGACATCATACAGACGGTGAGGGTGACAGTGCCTACAATGACCTCCCAAGGATGGGAGGCCACTGCAAATCCATGAAGACGAAACAGATGAGTCAGCATGGTGGAACAAGACTGTTGAGTGCCAGAACAGGAGAACCACAAGACCATGAGAATAAAATCAAGTACAATTTTCCATGCACTATACCAAGTACAAATATTGTGAAACAACATCTGAATGAATGAATTAAATATAATCTTCTTTAGTTTTGTGTATGAAACAGCAAGGTGTCACACCAGCCATGGGCAAACTATGGCCCGCTGGCCAGTTCCGGCCCGTTGGTCTTTTTAATTCGGCCTTTGATGGCACAGGATTAAGTTTTGGTTTGAATGATTCCATTCATTTCATTTTGACTTGTTATGACAGACTAGGTCTCGCAGTGACATGACTTTTCAGAGCCTTGAGGAAGAATGACAGCCAGCGAGAGAGAGTGCGAATGAGGCGTTAAAAAATTAATTAATTAAGTTGACAGTGAGGGGAGTGTTTATGAAAGAATGGAAACATTTGTGTAGTCCAATCCAAGACTGTATGTCTTATTTGCCAAGATTTTAAAAGGTTTTAAAATAATTTAATAGCAGCCGTCAATTGTCCACCAAGGAGTCTAATTATGCCACCAACTATTCAACACAAGAATGTACAGCTACCACTGACATGTTTGTAGCAAATTTGAAAAAAATAACTTATCGTGCAGGTCAGTGACTTGCCGTATTGACATAATTGACGACCAATTAACTAGCAAGCTAAAGAATAAAGCAGCATCATTTTCATTATATTCTGGACAAAAGGCAATGATTAATATAAAGGACATGGCTTATTTCGAGATAATGGAGGATTTTTTTGGATATGGAATCCCTGAAAGGAAAAAACGGACATATTTAACAGTGTATGAACGATAACGTTATCACAGCTGGATCACCAAATCTGAGAGGAAAACATCAGGATACTCAAGAGGTAATGTTCCTACACTGCATGATTCACTAGGAGGCTCTGTGTGAATCCGTGCTGCAGGTTAAAAACCTGTTAACTTTAATCGAGTGAGGGGACTTTGCTATCACTAGTCTATTATTTTTCGAAAATAAGGCTGATCACACAAAGTTACTGTACTATTCTAATTTCTGCTGGTTAAGTTTAGGAAATGTCTGGATTCTCAAACAGGAGTTTATTTCATTTTTGAAACTACTTGAAAAAACTGACAATTTTCGAGAGCTGAATGACACAGATTGTCTTTTAGTGTTATGAGTGATGAACACCTCAGATCTGTTCTGAGAATTGCCACAAGATCACCTAATGACTTTGATGCACTGGTTAAAATGGGTGAACAATATTGTTCTCAATCAAAAGTATATGTTATTACATTAATACTTTAGCAAAGTTTATGTTTAATATATACTGTTAACATGCATTTTTTCTATGTATTGTATCTTGTTGCTGTCCCGTCCCGACTGTCAAACGTCGTCAAAAGTTGTAATAATTTAACTTCTGCTATATTTGAGAGTAGTCCAAAATGTTGCATGCAGCCTTTGGGTTTGACTATCAGCAGTGCGAATTTTACCTCAGAAAAGTTTTGGGTCCCCGGGACTCGCAATACTAAAAAACTATGGGTCCCAACAGAAATGTATGAGTCCCAAAAATTGCGCAGTAAAAAGGACAAAATTTGCAGCGGGAATCTTTCAATTTTGGGGTAACGTGGACAACCGCTACTCTTTGAAGTTAGGTATAAATTTTATCACTTTTACATTATCAAACGAGAGTAAACAAAAACAAAAATTGTAGCCCGAATAAAATTTATGAATGTTTCTTAGTGCATTTACCTGTATGATAAACTAGAGATGAAAATAAACCTTTTCAAGTGAGCTTCTAAATTGTATGTGCAAAGCATTCAATGTGAGCTAGTTTTCTCATCTCTAACCATATCGGCAGAATTATCATTCATAATTGTAACATATTGTTTTGAAAGTTTGTGAGTAGGCAGGGAGTAGGGAGGATATTGAAATCTGACATTATGATAACCTTGAACAAAAATATCACAGTATTGAAATGACAGCTGTAAAATGTATAAATTCAAAATCTTTTGGTAAATAGAATTTTTTATATTATATAAACTTTTTTATTAATAGTATAAATGCACAACAATATTTTGAAAGATGACTGATTTGAAAATAACCAGTTCGACTGGTTTGCCTTCTTGACCCACACTTTAGCTCAATATACTGCTCGCGTCCTACCTCGAATGATATCAAAAACACTGCGTGAAAGTATCATAAGCATCGCTGCGTCAAACCGACAAACCCGGACGTGAACGTGAGAGTGTGAGTGGCAAAGGCAGCCAAAGAGTATAAGTCACATTGAGAGCAGGCTCCCCACTGCTGGTAGAAATTGCCTTGTCTAAACCAAGTGTTTCACAACTTCCCTCCAAAAAAAACCCTGCGTCCGGAGGACGCACGTTGATTTGGAAGTATGCGTCCCATGGCAAAAATTATGCCTATCGGACGCAGGGATGCAGGCTAACTGGAGCACTGCATCAGAAGGAATGCTGTTTCTTTTGTCAATCATGAAAAAATTGGCAAGTAACATTAAAATAAAATGTCATCCATTTTGTATGTCTGAGACATGCTCAAAAGCAGGCTTTTGTCATGTTTAGTTTGGCAAAGAGCTCTGCTATGACTTGCTACTTTAGCATCTTTGTTGCTTTTACTAGCTCTGGCTGCAGTCAAAGCTAGGTGCTTTGCATTCATGTGGTAGACTAAAGGTCAGGTGCTTCTGTGGTAAGCAAGCTCGTCAAAAAGAATACATAGAGATTAAAATCTTGTTTGATTGTTGCAACATTAGTTTCAGAATTGGTGTCTCCATACGCATATATTGCCTTGCACTTGTCTAGTTTCAGCCTCACCCCACCCCGATAAACGCACCAGTATGTTATTCGATATACGAAGAAGAAATGTGTCTAAAATTTCCTCATTTTTATTACAGCATGTGTTTTAATTGGACAGCCATGATATGTGTGACCACTTAAGTCATACTCACATTTTTGTAAAATTCACCCAAATTTAATTAAAAGAAGATTTAGACTGCTTTTCATTACGGACAGCAGATGCATTTACCATTGTCCATAGCAATAACAAACATGGTACCTCCGGAAAAGTGCCACCCCATATGTAATAATTGTATGATCACTAGACCTATGATTATATTTAAAACATACTGTTGGTCATTAAGAACACATTTATTTGCAAATTTTTGACATTTACAATTATTTAATTTATTCCTTTTTAATGAAAAACAGCCTAAATCTTACACACGGTCCCTTTCAGTGATGGAATAACAATACATACAGGACAATTATTTTCTGAAAACATTTACTACAACATATGTATAGGCTGTTTACTGTGATTGACATAAGTAAAGATAATTAATTGTTTGTGTTAGTTGCAAAATAGCATATCGGAAGAACATATCGGTAGAATGATGCCATGTTTGCAGTTACTATGCGATGCTATGCGTTACTATGCGATGTATTGCAACAATCCACAGTGCTTTAACAAAACAGAATGCCAACAATTTGTAACAGTTGGCAGTGGGTTTTTTTTTAATTCCCATTTGATTGGATAGGTTGGTGGTTCTCAAATGGAAGAATGTGAAGGTAAGCCAGATTCTAGTGAGATTCTAAATATTTGTTTTAAGTAGACTAGTAGTAGACTAGTAGACTATTCAATTTCATTATCCTAAAAACACAAAGTCCTACATCCACCCCGTCCTTTGTCATATAACATTACATGCCAGTCACAAGATTTAGTCAAAATTAACGATTTTAATGATTTCTTTTTCGGAACAGATTTTGAAGATGATCCAAGAGGAAACTTGATGTTGCTAAGATTGATGTTCATAGAACTATAATAAGTTGTTTTTTCTTTTAGTTATATTGTAGTTCAAGAGGGACCACTATAGAAATGGGATTCCAAAGTTTACAGAGTCTGACAATCATAGCATTGCATTCATGATTTAGACCGGTTTTCATTTCGGACTGCAGTAGGTGCTGCAGGTACCGTTGTCCGTAGCTATAACAAACATGGCCGCCTCCTGAAGAGCCACCCCCGTAATACAATTTAATGATAACTAGACCTATTACTATATTTAAAACAATGTTGGTCACTAGGAACACTTTCATTTGCAAGTTTTTAAAATTTAAATTGATTTAATACATTCCTTTATAATGAAAAACGTTCTCAATCTTAAGAGTCCCTTTAAAAACGCCCTTCAAAAGTTTGAATCGTTTACACTTAGTTTACCCCCAACAAGTCAGAAATCAACATTTCAAAGAAAAACTTCGCATATTCGTTTAGCAAGCACTGAGTTTGTATCTCTGGAATAAAATTACAGCTATACGTTTTTACGGGTGCTCAGTAAACTAAGCAGGGTGGTCATCTTTATTACATGATAAAGGTCGCCTTGACTGTGATATATGAAGACCGATTTAAATATGTGCATACGTACAAGATCGGCTTACCTGCGAGAAGGGAGGAAGTGAAATGTACTGGAGTTTGAGAGATAAAGGTAGCTCGAGTCAAGGAAAGAGCGAGTGGGCTGAACTTAAGCCTCCCAACATCGGCTCCATTCAAGTTGAGCGGATTCTGTAATTAAGCGAGGCCACATGGAACCATGGCACGCTACTACATCATACGAGCCCTGAGCCAATCAGAGCGATAACCTGCGTCAGTGACGCTTACGTATTCCACGCCCCGTCTCCTTGGTGACGGCAATGTGGGCTAGGCCAGTAAGAGATCGCCTCATCTCACTACTGTACTCCGCTCGCTGATTTAGCACAGTGAAAGGGACCTCAGCATCAGACGTCCTACAATGTGCCTATTCTGAACACAGATGCGTTTAGGTACATTAAAAATAACAAATAATACGATAAGAGAAGAAAACAATACCAGTGTCAATTTCGTTCGTAAAGGCATTGATATTATCGATTCTCTATACCAACAATTTGTCTCGCAGTTAAACGAGATGTGGTGTCTTGTGCTGTGTATCAGCAGAGGAGGAGAGACAGACGATGATCAATCAAAAGTTGTGTAGCTAAAAGAATTTCACAAATTTGGTTATATGGTGGACAGGAAAGTGGTCCAGCTCAACTGTGTACACCACTGAAGAATAACACTGCGGCGAAAAAGCCACAATGACGGTGTATACAGTAATTGTACCAAGAATTCTGTGACGAAACTCCTCGTGCACGTTCCATTAGTAAAAATGCATTTTCTAATCATAAGGTACACCTCTGAGTGCTGCTAAAAAATTATCTATGGACATAATGTTATCAGAACCGTTACAATGTGTTCAAAACAAAGCTCACCAGGAGAAAAATGTCCGCCTTTAGTCACCATGCTGTTTATTCAACAAACTGAAATAGTTTTCCAAAAGTCGCAGCTAGTCCAAATTCGTTTTTTTTTTGTTTTTTTTTTGCGAGAATCTTTATTCTTCCTTACAGTGACTTTGACATCAAACACCTGCAACAAAATCAAAGTCGTCTGTAAGGCAACGCAAGATGGCTGCCCTTTGCCTTCAGCCGCGAGAGGTCAATGTTGAACATGCGCTTCGCGCAGCTGGATGGCGACTCTGTCCTGCAGTTGGACACCTGACTGCGGATACTGGACGTTTTGCGCACCCTTATTTGGCAAATTACATTGCAGTCTTTTGCTTGGACCAGGGGTGTTAAATTAGCATTTTACCTCTACGGCCACATGAAATAATGTCTGTTCTTAAGTGGCCCAGACTGGTAAAACTATGGTATAATTTTTCCTTGTTTTTCATGGTTCATGGGGACTAGAAAATTCCAAATGGGTCTGATTTCAGGATGTAGGATACGGCGGAGTTTTTGGGTCACCTAGACAAAAAAAAAAGAGAGAGATGAGTTTTAAAAGGCAGCACACGGTCATTTCCGGCAGGAGGAAGCCGTGTGTCAAGTGGTTTCCCATCAGAACAATACAATTTGTTATATTTAGCACACCAACTGCTTTTTAGAGAGCATAATTTATGACGGTATAAAGTCGATATTGGTTCCTAACTCATTAAGTGGTCCGAAGCCTAAATTGAATGCTGCACAGGGCTGCCTGTTGACTCGGGACAGCACACCCACATGTGCTAGCAAATTAACTTTAATGGCTACTAGAAGCTCTGAAGCTAATGACGCTCCGGATGCTCGATCTATGAACCTACCTATTGCCGAACTGGATAAACAACGAGTGTCACTTAAGGAGGACCTGTCAATGTTAATCCAGGATTCAGTGAAACCTTTACAGTCATCATTGGAGACATTGCGGGAGACTGTGAGCGGCTTCGCGCAGCCACCTCAGTAGAAATCTTTAAATCCTGACTAAAAATACATTTATACTTGAAGGCATTTAGTTAATGGGCCTGTCTCTAGCTTTCTTCTTCCTTTTCCTGCCCCCTTCTCCCAGCTTGGAGAGGGGGCTAGCTAGATGGTGAAGATTGACTTGACCACCCCCATTTGGCCCTGCGCTGATCGACCATTGCGGGTGAAGAGATCGACCGACTGCGGTCCACTTGGCTGGAGTGTGGGAAGCCCAATGGCTCTACCTGCCGTCAAGACATCATTGCATTATATAGCACAATATATTTTCAGTAATCTATATTGTGTATCAGTATTTGTCTGCATCGTGTATCTGTATTTGTCTGTATTTGGTACATGCAGCATCCACTTCAACCTGTTGGCCTGGAAGGGAGCTCCTCCAACCTGTGGTCCTTCTGAAGGTTTTTGATTTTCCCCAAATTGAGGTTTTTGAGTTTTTTCTTCCCCTTTTGGGAGCTTTGACAGGGGATGCTGTTGTGTACCTTACACCGAAAAGATGTCTCTGTATGACTTCTTTTTTCGAAAGAAGTCTCAACATGACCTCTTTTCACCTGTGAAGCCTTTTGAGACTTCGGTGATTCAGGGCTCTACAAATAAAATTTGATTGATTGATTGATTGATTGATTGAGATGCATTTGTTGTTTACACGTCACACTTCTGTGTACTGGATGAGACCAGGATTATCTTAATTAGAATGAAATTATACTCATAGGCCCATCTTTTATTCCATTTTTTTTTAAATAGTACCATTTATTTTTAATGATATTTTACAGCAGTGTTTTTTATTTTTCTCAAAGTGGCGTGAACATAGAGTGCCACATCCAGACTGTTACAGTAATCATGTGCATTGTCCCATTTAAAGCAAATAAAATTAAGTTGCTCACTGAGAAAATCATTCATCCACCCATTATCTGTATCCACCTTTCTTCACTAGGGTCGCTGGCTTGCTCATGCTTATCCCAACTGTCTACAGGTAGTAGGCGGAGGGACACACTGGACTGGTTGCCAGCCATAGGGCACAATGATGAAGAACCACTCATGCACCAAATCACACCTAAGGACAATTTACAGTGTCTAATACACCTGCCATGCATGTTTTTGGAATGTGGAAATAAGTCGGAGAGAACCCACACAGTCTCAGGGAGAACATACAAAATCTGTACAGGTCAGCGCGAGCTGGATTTGAACGCGGGACTCTGAACTGTGAGGCGGACAAACTAACCACTCTTACTGCAAGCTGCGCTGTGCCAATCAAATAACCAAATAAAAACACATACAGTACGTATGCCAAGGACATAAAAAAAATATATATAAAACTGCAAATGGATTATGTTGAAGTATTCAATTCCTTTCAAAATCCACTCTTCTTATTTGCACAACAGTGTAGTAAATTGAAAAATCAAATGATAATAATATAATAAAATATGACCAAAATGATTTTTGATATTCATATTTATGCCTTTGGGATGTGTGGAAGCTGTGTCTTCAGCCAACTTCAATAATGCCTAACGTGCATATCATATTTAATCTTAAATGTTGAGAAAGGACATTTCTGTTTGGTTTAACCTGAGTGATTAACTCAGTGATTTCTATGGTGCTATCTGCAAATTAAGGACACCCAGGCACAGATAAATTAAATCAATTAAATAATGCATTAAAAATCGCCACATTTTTTCTTGGTATGGGCTACCCCTGCTAAATGGGGTTTCTTTTTCTTTTTTTATTATTTACAAGTGCCACTAATTCTAACAACTCAGTCACGCAAATGTCGAAATCGAGCAACAACAAATAAGTAACAGGAACAACACGGCATACTCGAGGTATGTAAAGAAAAAAAAAATAAGGCACATTTAATCAACAAATAAATTACAATTTTCACAAGAAGTCCTTGTTTTCACAGCTTTCGAGTTTGTGCAATGCTTTAACGTGTCCAGGTAGGCTTTCAAGTATGATTTGAAGACAGCAAAACTTGCTTTCTGCTTGGCAAACTTGCTGGCATGTATATGGAAATTGCCTAACAAACAAGATTAAGGACATAGCCTTTTTGGGCAGGAATCAGATAAAAAAAACAAAAAACAAATAAGATATACTCAATTTTAAAACATATTTGAATGTCCAATTTTCTATCCAAGAATAAATTCAGGTCACACCAAAAGGTCTTACTGAATTTAGAGTCCTAAAAGAGATGAGGCAGTGTTTCCTCTACTTGGTGACAGAAGGAACAAAGAGGGTCAATATTCAGCCTATATTAAACAATCCTTGAATTGACTGGGTAATACCTGTGCAAAATTTTGAGGGACACTTCTCTCACCTTATTGGTAACAAAAAAAGTTCTCGGGAGTAACCAAGTCTTTTATAAGAATTATTCCTTACAAATACAGATGCCGGTTTACTAATTGAATTCCTTTGGATTAGTTCTCTTATACAGTTGTTATTTGTTTTTTTACTCAGAAAAGCATCTGAATTTCCTATATACAGATCAGAGATGATTGTCTGATTGATACCAATCCCTTCTTTTGTTATAGAATGAAAAAGCATATGAATCCCGAAAGGAATAGTTTCAAATACAATGGCATATTCTCCTGGGAGCACTGGAATGTTATACTCTGCTAAAAATTCAGCATAGGTGAAACAGTTGAGAAACAAGAAGTAAGCCATTATCTACCCAATTCTTAAAAAATAGTGACTTGCGCTTATAACAGATATCCTTGTTATTCCATATAAAGTATTTGTGAGGAGAAACATTATGTTCGTAAACCAAAGACCAGTACAACAGTAGCTGCTTGTGAAAGTTGGACAACTTAGCAGGAAGTCGATCTATACTGTAATTGCATCTTAACAAAAAGTTCAATCCACCCAAGGCTTCAAAGATATATGTAGATATAAAGTTCCACAATGTAAGTAGGATTCATTAGGTATCTCAAATAACGAATGGAGCGTATGAAAATCAAGAACATTGAAACTGCCAGAGCAACAATTGTTGATCATTACACTTTTTCGAATAAGATGTGCTCTCTTTTTCCATATAAAGTCAAACAGGGCCCTGTCAACCTTCTCACAAACATAATTTGAAACATCAAGTGCCGAACTAGCATAAACTACTCTGGAAAGACCCTCTGCTTTGGAAAGCAAGACTCGGCCCGTTATAGTCTAGTCTCTTTGAACCCAAGGCCAAGGTTAAAATTATCAGTCATTCTTAACTTTTGGTCCTTACCATTAATAACACCAAGACATTTAACTTTTGTCTTAACTGGAATACCTAAGATCTCCGAATTGTTACACGTTTTAATGGGAAGTAGCTCACACTTGGTCAGGTAAGCCTGAGGACAGAGGCTAATGAAAATGAGTCTAAAAGGTTGACTGCATGATCAATCTGAGACCTATCCTATAAAAAAAGAGTTGTGTCGTCAGCTAGTTGGCTCAGAGTGATAACTCTTCCTGTAATGGACATACCCTTTATGCTACTTTGATTAATATAGTAAGCGAAAATTTGCATGGGAAGTAAAAATAAATATGGGCAGTGTTCCCTCTAAACTGCGAGCGTGCGCATTTGCGCACTGCTCGCACAATCTCAGCGCACTAGAATGTCTATGCTGCGCATAAAACACAATGCAATACAAACGTATTAAATAATATTTAATATTAGACCTCATCTTATCTGGTTAATGAGACCAACAATATTATTTTCTGTACCATTTTGCATTGTGACAGCGAGTGACAAGTTTCCAGCCTACGAATGTTTCACTTATACTTTTCATACAATCAAACGTAAGGACAGAAACGTTCCCTGCATATACACCCCGTGCTGGTTAGCTAGCTAGCAACAGTGCGGAGTTAAGAGACATCAAATGCTAACCTCTTTTCCTCGTGAAACGAACGAGCAGCGATACATCCGCTCAACACGCCAAAGTAAAAACGAAATGCGCTTCCTATAAAATAGAATGGCTGTCGGAGCATATGCAAATAGAAGAACAAGCGGTGAAAGTGAGTGAGATTTTTTTTTTCCTCTTTCACAACTTGTGGCTCGTTTATTGCCATGGTGACAAGTGCACTATACCTCACACTGTCATGTCTAATACATTTATTGCTCAAGAAATAAAAAAGTAATAATAAAAAACTTGTTGAAAACGAACAGAAGTAGTTGTGATTTGTTTAGGAACATTGTGCATTTTTTTGGGCCGCCTGGCTTACTCGTATGCTTGCCCAGGTTCAAATAAAATCAATATAATAACATTTCCACAGGTCTCTCTTTGAATCAATAAAACGATAAATTTATTTCCACAGCAGTTCTAAAGTTCTTCAAACAAAAGTACTTCAAGTAAAAGGCAAACATTACGGTGAAGAAACCGCGAGCTCTAATCTGCAATCAATCTCAATTGCCCCTGTGATGCAAGCCCCAAGGCTCTTAAAGGGCCAGTATCATGAACCTATCGTATCATAACGTATCATGAAAATTTAAATGAACTTTGGGATTTTGGGATCAAAACCAATAATAATTCCAAATGCTGTGACTTGGCTCCTACAAACATGGCAACCATAGATGCATCGTTCTCCCATATTGGTCCTGGACGACGCTTTTTACCTTGGCTATGCCCTCATAAATGACAGGCTATGTGCCCAGAAGCACAGTATGTACTGGTCTTTACATATGTTTAAAAGTTGTTGGACATCATCAGGTCGTGCTTCACCCTTCATTTCTTAGAGTTCCAAGCCGCCTTGCATCATCATTCCAGGGCCGCAGCTAGGCCCCTGGATATGCTCAGAGCCCCCCCCCCCTTCCTTGCTCATTAATGACAGAATGTGAGTCATGTGATATAGGTTACTTTAGGGGCAACATCAGATATGCACACGGCGACTCGCTGTGTGCATGTCTGAAGTTGCTCACCTTGGTCCAATGCCTGCTCAGGGAATTTGTGTGGGAACATTGCTGGCCGGGCAACCTTGACGAATGTCCCTTTCCAAACTAAATCTTTTAGTGGTACCATGAGGCAATTTAATGGAGCTATTCCCTGAGTTGTACAAAATGTGAACTGTTTTTATGAATTGGTCAGTAAAACCAAATAATTCAAGAGCTTTAAATATAAAATGATGTTCTAAGGACTCAAATGCCTTACAAAAATCAAGAAAAAGAATAAAACTATCCTCCAATACTAAATCTGAATAGTCTATGACGTCTAGGACAAGTCATATGTTATCTATTATATATCTGCCAGACATAAAGCCATTTTGTGATTCATCAATAATATCATTTAGGACCTTCTTTATTTACTAGCTGGACACAAAGCCATAATTTTGTAATCATTATTAAGTAATGTGATGGGTCCCCAGTTATCCAATCACAAAGTAGTTTTATAAGGCTTCGGAATGAGAGAGATTAACCCCTGGCATAAAGTGGGAGGGAGCTTACCCTTGTTTATACTCTCAGTAAAAACCTTAAGCAAAAAAGGAGCAAGTTCCACTGAAAACAACTTGAAGAACTCAGAAGTTAACCCATCATTTCCAGGGGATCTGTTTAATTTAAGTTTCTTAATAGCCTCTGTATTTTCTTCGGTAGTAATGGAAGACTCACATATTGTCTTGTTAACTTCTCCAATAGTCCTAACATTACCTAAAGAGCCAAAAAAGGATTCTAGATCAGTAATTGACAGGTTAGATTTATACAAAGACTTATAATAGCTTTCGCAGAATTTCGCTACATCTTCTGGTCTATCAACAACCATGCCATTTATAGATAATGTATTTATACCATTTTTAGTTTGTCTCTGTTTCTCTAATTTGAAGAAAGAGCTGGAACTCTGCTCTCCCTCTTCTAACCACTTGGCCCTTGAGCGTATGAATGCGCCTTTGGCTCTGTTGGTGTATAGCTGATCTAATTCAACCTGAAGAGTATGTAATCATGCCCTTTGTGCCACTGATAGGTTTTCAGGCAGCATAGAGGACAAGGAGAGTAATTCAGTAATCAAGCTATACTCTTCTTCCTTCCTATTTCTTTTCAATTGTGCCCCCGTATCCATGAAAGGTTTCTCAGTTCAAATTTTAATAGCTCCCAATATTTCCCATGTAATTGTTCACTTTCTGACAATTGCATGTACTCAGTAATTTTACTTTTAATTAACACAATTACAGATTCATTTAACAAAAGCGAATTATTTAGCTTCCAATAAGCAGGAGACCTTTTCACAGCCCTATTTGATGTATTCAGAAACAAAACAATGGCCCTATGGTCCGTCAGCGGCGTTGGGAGGATTTCAACTTTGCAATCGGTATATGATAAACTTTCAGAGATAAGCCAGAAGTCTATTCTGGACTGTAAAGTGCCAGACTGGTTTTTCCAAGTAAATTCTATAGAGTTAGGGTTGCTAACCCTATATATACTGTATATATCAATTAACCCTTTCTCTTTCATAAATTCAGTAATGAGTTTTCTTTTTGTCTACTTGGCCATCTATCCACCTTATCATTCACTGTAAGATTAAAATCCACCACCCAAAATAATTTTCATATCAACAAAACGTTCCAAGAGAGCATCAATTTCTGTGTTCAGGCATTCAAACAACTCCTTATTTTCCTTAACATTGTTATAACCGTAAACATTACCTATTAAACAAAATTGGTAATTGTATGCTACAACCATCAGAATGAAGTGTCCAACTGGGTCTTCCAGTGTGAGCATTACCTTGCCACCGAATTTATGTTTAAGAGTCAAAGTTCCTGCTGAATGCTGATTTCCATGCAACATCCACAAGTCCTTCCACCACTGCGACTTCCAAAAGGTACGGTCTTCAGATAAAGAGTGTGATTCCTGGGTTAGACAGGAGTCTGCGTCAAAACTTTTAGCATAAAGAAAAAATGCCTTCTGTTTTGTAATGTCTCTTAAACCGAGCAGTCACTGAAAATAACTTTAGAAATGAAATCATTAAAATGTACAAATGTCACATACACCTGTGAAAGAACACCGGTTATAAGCGCACACAGAACAGATCTTATCCTCGACGTAAATCTCAAACCCGTGCATCAGATCAGTCATTCCGTCTCACACCATCTCTTCCTCTTCAGTAATACCACACTGCCTCAACTGCCCTGACTGTGAGGATGCAGCAGGCAGCCCTAGCTTCTCTTCCTTCGCGTGAGGGAGCGCAATCTCCTTGCCGTTGACCAGGGGTGTCAAACTCATTCTTATCGAGGGCCATGTTGCAGTTACAGTTTCAGAGAGATCAGAAATCAGAGAGAGGGTGAGGGCAAAAAGCGCTTGCTTTTTCCCCCAAACAATTTCAAATTGACTTACAAATGTGATATTTTGACTGGAAACTTGAATTGGAATGGGCGTTTCACGGGCGGCGTGAAATGATGTGGCGGGCCGGATCTGCCCCCCGGGCCTTGAGTTTGACACCTGTGCTGTTGACGAAGGCTCTCCCCCTGACAAAATAAGCAATTTTCTTCTCCTGACAGGCTCGCTGGACCAGCGGCCACAAGCGCTCACGACTCTCCCGATCCTCCTGTGAAAGATCCTCTTGGAAGCGATTATTTTCTTGAAGATATTCTTGGTTCTTAGATTCCTTCCAAATCAAATCACAGAAATGCCGCATCGTGAATTGAATGATTATGGCACGGGACCCTCGTCTGGGCTTGACAGCTTTTTTGGGACCCAGCCTGTGAACGGAGTCGATCACATCTGGAAACTTTTCTGTGGCACCTGGAGCCACGTTCTGACAAATGTTGATCACCTTCGATCTCACCACCTCTCCCTCTACCTCAGGCAGGCCGCGCAAGTGTAAATTCCATCTTGTATCTTGAAATCTCCATCACTTGGTATTCCAACTTCTGTAACTTTTCTTCATTCTTTTTAAGTCTCATGACTGTCTTGTCTAATTTTGTCTTCATTCCCCTCACCTCGGCTGAGACGAAGTCAATGGACTTTTGGACGTCCTCTATCAACTTTTCAGAGGACTTGCCTTGATTTTCGATAGCTAGCATTAACGCTTTTACAATGCTAGCCGCAATGTCTTTCTCCATTTTCTCAATTTTGCCTTTTTTCGAGCCCGAGGCTTTAGTTGGGGTAACAGGCAGTTGGCCTTCAGTTTTGCGTTTAACTGAGCTAGTGGTTGACATAACTTTCGATGGTTATTTGTTACTCTGATGCAACTTATTTTAAAATAGTTCAAGGATAGTTCCATAAAACGTCTATAGCCTAGTCACCATCTTGGCTCCTGCTCCGTTAGGCTAACTTACCTTATTTTGCTTTCTGAGATTTGACGGAGAGTTCTTGAAGGCAACCACCCCATGACGTTTTGGCTTTCCCAATGAACGCGAAGAAATCCTTCACGTAAGGCCATGGGTGAGGGTGAATGGCTGCGGGCTTTAGCCTCTTGAGCCTGTGCTTATTTGGCTTATTTGTCCATGTCTTATTCGATGCTAGCTTCTAGCAAAGGTTAAACCTCATCTCTGCTCTTCAGGTTATGTGGCGCTGACAGTTGTGGGACATCCCTGCATTTTTTTTTTTTTTTAATTTAGCGGCAACCAGGCTGATTGGTCAAACACGGTCTACGTCAGGAGTGGGCAATTCCAGGCCTCGGGGGCTGGTGTCTTGCATGTTTTCCCGTTTTCTCTCCCAAACACACCTGATTCAAATGATTAGGATTATTTTCAAGCTCCAGCAGAGCTTATTGATTAGCTAATGGTTTAAATCAGGTGTGTAAGGGAGAGGAAACTGGAAAACATGCAGGACACCGGCCTTCGAGGGCTGGAATTGTCCACCCCTGGTCTACGTAGTTTGCGCAAAGATGCTGAAAGAAAAGTAACATGGCCTTTTATTGTGAATTGTTTAAATAAATAAATAAAAAAGTAACCAGGCATTTTTTTTAAATGTAACAAGTAAAAAGTATGATATTGGTGTTTTGAATGTAGGTAGCAAAAGTAAAAAGTTGTCAGAATTTTTTTACTTAACCCTCTGATGCACAACATATTCGCACCCCTGTTAATGCACAACATGGGTCAAAAATGACCCCCATCTAGTTGTCATGTTATTTCCTGCCGCTGGAGTTTTTCTTTGCCACATCTTTTGAAATCTATGTATTTCATAATTTATTAATCCAAGTATTCTTTAAAAATCTTGTTTTTCATTGTCACAAGTCATTATTTATATTTTTTCTGCCATATCTTATCAACAAAATTTATTTGTGTGACACTACATCAAGTTTACACACGTGGGTCAAAAATGACCCATTTATCCAAGTACAATTTAAAAACAAACGAAAGCATATTATGTAATATGTTTTCTTCAAATAATTATTTTAGATGTTATCCAGGGCAAACAATCCATACATTTGTTATAAGAAACATGTTTATTTGTCATTTTGCCAAACATCTGACAGATAACTAACGATGAACGTGAATTTGATCAGCGTAAAATAAAACAGAACTGATCACATCATAAGAGCACAAATTCAGTAAATTCAGTTCTTACAATTCCTCACAAGTATCACAAATGACCAATGTACATTTGTGCTCCTTGCACACAGGCTTCTTGCACCGGGAACAGCAGCTGTTGGCGTTTCAGTCTTTGGCAGATGGGCAGATCGCACACCTCTTCCTCTTTGCTGTGCCCTTGTCCTCTTGTGGTCCAGTGCTGCTTTGTTTTTCTATTGTGCATCTTCCCATTGCTTCTATAATATGCTTTTGGAATGTGGGTGCGCCCTCCAAGCGGCTCTTCATATGCGGCATGACCAGCTCTTTGCCGAGCAAAACTTGATGAACATTCAGCGTGCATTAGTGACACCAGCCGAGTAACCAGGATGTTCTGCAGTGAAGCTGGTGTAAGCATTGAGAGTGACAATCACTGTTCCCTCTAAGCATGGTTTGTGAGCAAATGCGCAGTGCTACCTGCGTGTCTGCGCACAAAATATCTGAGCTGCGCACAAAGTAAAAATCCAACCAGTATTGAACAATGCATAAATATGCATAAATTATGCATAAATTATAATTTATTCTGTATTATGCAACAAATGATTGGCTGTTCCAGGTTGTTATTTGACGCGTTTCGCTCACGCATTTACGTCATTACGTTGTTTACTGGCAGCTAGCCCTGCTTGTTACTGACCACCGGTGCTGCGAACAGAGGGGCGTGTTCGCCGTGGAGGCTGAGCGACCTGAGGCAAGGCACTTTTTACCCATCATAATAATGGCAAAACGAATGGGCAGTGGCACATCCACTAACCAAGTAAAGAAGAAATGTGGTTCGTTTAAGGTAGAATGGCTGTCGGAGTACGTGCAAGCGGAAGACAAACCATTGACATTTTTTCTTTTTCGAGTGAGAAAGGACTACTCTGTAAAATGTGTTGCAAAGCTAAAGTAGCGAGCATGTTTTCGGAGGGAAAAGTGTGGAGCGAGTGGAAACTTGACTACCTCAAGCGTCAAATTCAGCACAAAAGTCATTGGAATGCAGTAAAAACTGTAAAAGGACGCTAGATGGGAATCTGTTACTGACAGAGAGCACCAAAGACCGAGAGAAGAGGAACGAGCTGTCACTCGTAAACAAATCCAACGCGGAGCAGGTCAAAATCCTCATCGACAGTGTTGTACTACCCATCAAAATGAATGCATCAATGCTGTCGGTACAACAAATTCCCGACCACATGGCAAAGTATGTGAGTATACCAGACAGTTGGCGAAATAAAAACTATGCTTTTGAATTTGTGGATTCAATCAATGCAATAGTACAGAATGAAACGATGTGCAGTGTTAAAGATGCACCTTGGCACACCCTTATAGTAGATGAGAGCACAGACATAACGGTGCACAAAATGCTCGTCTTGTACATTAAATACAGAGAGAAAACTAGTCAGCAATAGTGAGGAACGGAAAACCATTCACAGATGGCGAATATGCTAAAACGTTCATGCTGCATGTAGCCAGTGAACTTTTTGATTATCTTCCAAACAAAGACAAGATAATCAAACGGATACAAGACTTGTCATTGTCGGCCAGAACTGTTTATGATCGTACCATCATGATGGCAAACAAAGTGGAGGAAACGCAAGTGAAGGACATACATACATGCAGCCCCGTTCTTTTCTCTGGCTTTAGATGAGTCAACAGACTTGAGCCATTTGTAGCAGTTCAACGTGATTGCAAGATATATTGTTGATGATACACTGCGCGAAGAAAGTCTTGCTGTCCTGCCAATAAAAGGCTCCACAAGAGGTGAGGATTTGTTCAGGTCTTTCATTGAGTTTGCTCAAGAAAAAAATCTACCTATGGATAAACTTCTCTCAGTGTGTACTGATGGTGCTCCATGTATGGTGGGAAAAAACAAAGGATTTGTGGCGCTTCTTTGTGAACATGAAAATAGACCCATCTTAAGCTTCCATTGCATTCTACACCAGGAGGCACTTTGTGCTCAGATGTTTGACGGGCAGTTTGGCGAAGTGATGTCACTGGTCATCCGTGTGATGAACTTTATTGTTGCCCGAGCCTTAAATGATCGCCAGTTTAAAACACTGCTGGAAGAAGTTGGAAATAACTATCCTGGTCTGCTTTTGCACAGCAACTGTCAAGTTCAAGTCTCTGAATGAAGATTTGGAAAGAATCACAAGACCGAAAGCAGAGCTGGCAAGCAAGCACATGTGGACAGAAATGAAATAACTTCAACCTGAAGACCAGCTGATTCTCAAAACTTGGAAGGCACTTCCTGTCACATACCACTCACTGCAGCGTCTGAGTATTGCTGAATTGACCATGTTTGGGTCTACATATGCATGTGAGCAGTCATTCTCACATCTTAAAAACATCAAATCCAATCTAAGATCACGTTTAATGGATGAAAGTCTCAATGCTTGTATGAATCTTAACCTCACCACGTACCAACCAGACTACAAAGACATCAGCAAATCCATGCAGCACCAGAAGTCACATTAATGGTGAGTATTATAACAAAGTTATTTTAAAGAATAAGTTCAGAGGCTTATTATACTGGCATTTAGTTGAATTTACTTTTGAAATATATTATATGGCTCTTACTGAAACAAATTTCCAAATATTTTGCTTTTATGGCTCTCTTAGTCAAAAAGGTTTCCGACCCCTGCTGTAGAACAACAGAAAGAGACAATGCTGAGCCATGAACTTCCTACACGCCCCTGGCAGATCGTGAGCCTAGATCTGTTTCAGCACAGTGGGAAAGATTTTCTGCTGGTGGTTGATCATTACTCAGACTACTGGGAAATTGATGTACTGCCGGACCTCAGTGCGGAGATGACGATTAAGCGATGCAAGGCTCAGTTTGCCCGGTATGGTCAACGTGACAGGGTCATCTCTGATAACGGGCCCCAGTTTGCCTGTTCTCAGTTCCGACACTTCTCAGTGGAGTGGGAGTTTGAGCATGTCACCTCCTCGCCGAGACATCCCAAGGCAAATGGAAAGGCAGAGGCGGCTGTTAAAATCGCTAAGAATCTATGCAAGAAAGCCCTTCGTGAAGGCAAGGATGCCTGGAAAGCAATAGTACAGTGGAGAAACACCCCGACAGAGGGAATGGACAGCAGTCCTGCCCAGCGTCTAATGGCACCGCGCCTGAAGTCGGCTTTGCCGGTGGCTTCTGCTCTGCTCGAACCACGGGTCATTGTGGGTGTGGTTGACAAGTTGCGCCACAGGAAACAAGTCTCCAAACTCATATATGACAGGTCTGCAAAGGACTTGCCTGAGCTCTCAGTGGGTGAGGCGGTTCGAATGAAGCCACTGCCGGGTGACAGGATGGGCATTTGGCGCAGGGGGGGGTGTCTGCCGAAAGTCGCTCCACGGTCCTATCTGGTGGAGGTCGAGGGTGCTATCTATCGCCACAACCATGTCGACCTGCGTATGGTGGAGCTGTTGTCATCACAACACCCGGTGACTAGCTTAGCGGAGTCTGCATCTGGAGGCATTGGGGTTCAGGCACCAAGTGAAATGACTGAGGGTCAGAGGGCATGCATGTTTTCTCCTCAGGTGGCTCAGGGCGGCTTTCCCAGCAGTTCGTGTGCATCGGGCTCTCCTAGGGCCTCGGAAACTCCATCTGTTCCTTCATCATCACCATCTCATTCCCCTGCTCTGTCGCATTATGGCCGCCAGATACGGCCTCCCAGCAGACTGAACCTGTAGGTTCACATGGACTGCGATGGAATCTGGGGGGCGTTCTGAGGGAAGAGGGGGGGATGGAAGGGTAGCTGTTTTACTGTTACAATGGAAAGTTTATTACTTGTTTGGTTCTCTAATGTTATTATAAAAGAGTTTTGAGTTTGGGGTTACTTAAAGAAAAGAGATGTTATATGGGTGGTATTATAGTACCACCTATTGGATGTTTAGTGTCACTGCAGAGCCGCAACAGTAAACTGATACATAAACAAGCTATAAGTGTGTTGTGCATTTTTAATACAACACATACACAAACAGGTTCCGCCCCTCCAGTGGTTTGCCTTATACTTACTGGACTCGCACTGACACCTTTTGTCATTGTCGCTTTTCGTTCCCTGTTTGGCCCCTGTTGGGTTTTGATTTTATTTATTCTGTAATTCCGGTCGCGTGTTACGTGCTTATTTTGTTATTAAACTTCCTCCTCATTTGTTACTTTGTGTTCAGTGTCTGTTAGGTCCATACACGCCCTTTATTTCCGGTTTCGCAAAGCGTCACAGGCTGAGCCTTCGCGAGCTGTGTCTACCGTGTGTGCGCAAGTGACCACCTGGAGTTTGACTGGCTCGGGCCCGCCGTGTATACAGCGCTGGTGGTGGACCCGCGGGCCTGATGAACCAAACGCACCGGGGATGGGGGCCTCAGTTGGACTCGATTTGCATTCTGCCGGTGGGGTGTGGAGCAGAGCTCTGAGGGATAGAGGACGAGCCTTCGCGTCCTGCATCCGCCGTGAGCGCTCCTCGGCTGTGAGAAGAGTTACCCAGAGCACGACTGAGGCAAAGTTTAACCCATTTAAGCCCACATTTTTCCATAAAAAAACATCCAAATCATATGCCATTGGTAACCCTTTGAAATAATCAAGAACTTAAAAAAAAAAAAAGTGAAATCGTTGATGAAAAGGTGTGTTTTATGACCGGCCACAACAATGTAATTACTCATTGTGCAAACACATAAAACCAATTTGAGTAAGTCCAAATGCATATATTGTTACTCCCCCGTAGGCACACGCTCAAGTGGTTTTCTTGACTGATTTAATTCAGCTTGTCTTCATTAAACCGTGAAAACTGTACAAAAAATAACCGGGACTTAAATAGAGTACAAAAACTAATTACAGACAACATTTGACATTACAAATTAACGTAGTGAAATATTTTTTTTTTTACAGGAAAAAATAACTCGGTGGCTGCTGTCACTTGTGAAGGAATTAGTGTCCATTTTGTCCGTTCGTCATACTTGTTCATTTCTCCTTCCCGCCGTCTCGACTGTCCAAAACTGGAAGTGTGCACATACAATACGAATCAGGTGCACTTCTCCCAAACACCCCGAGATCTATGGCATTATATTTGTGCCACAATTGTGAGCACACAAAAAAATTGAACGTAGAAAATAAAACTGAGCAAGCGAAAACAGATCTTGAGCGCAGAAAAAAAATTGAAAAGAAGTTCCTCGCTTAAAATTCCTTTTTGCTCTCTCACAATAGCACTCTCTCGCTCAACATCTCGCTCTCGCGCAAGATACTCCTCTCTCCCTTGCACGACATCCTGTTCGCTCAACATCGACCTCTCGCTTGCTAGAGTCGTCCTCTGCGTGCGCTCAGTTCGGCTCACACGTTGCATTTTTGCCACAAAAATAGCCAATTAGAGCTTGTATGACAGCATGGTATTCAATGAGATTGCTTGCTGCGTTCACCCGGAACGAGCAAACGAGAGTACGTCAACACAGACTTGAGCGGGAGAAGGTAGACTACTTTGGAAACAATGTATGGGAATTGCGTTTAATATTATTATTGCTGTATCGTATCATTTGACACCTTGTTAGCTTTTGTACTTTCATGATATAAGCCCACCTCCTCCCGCCCAAGTCGATGTGACGCACTCTCGTTTGCCGTAGAGATCAGTACCATCAATTAACTGCCGTAAAACAGTTATATGCAAACTTAAACATGTAACTAATGTGACTATACATTGTAAAATACGGAATATGCATAAATTGAACAATATAATAAATTAATTTGAACAATGACATTGAAACTATTATGCCTACATTTCCATATATCATCCTGAAGATCATGTGTACAAAAAATGTTTGTTCTATGTGTATTTTAACATACTTTATTAACCTTTTGTTTGGTAGCTTTGAGGCTGTCATCTTTCTCTCAAAGTGCAACCACAAAGTAAACAGCTCTGATCATGTGACAATATTCTCCACACATGTGATATTGCACACATTTCATCTACACGTTATACTATTTTAATACTTCATGAAAAATGATTTAAAAATCATTTACAGAGCCTCATAAATAGAATTTTCTTCACAGTCACTTTTGTGACCGATGGGTTGAAATGGGCCACTGAACATTTTGAGTTGTGGAAAGCGATAAAAAAATCATAAATGAGGTATTTACAAAACTTAATTTATAAAACATGGAATTTATATTGTTTTTCATTATAACTGCGATTATGCCAAAATGTGCACGTGTTAAAAAATGTAATGAGTTCTTGTTCAAAACTCTATCATGCCATATGGAATATTGAAGTAGAGAAATATTAATGTTTCTGTAAAACCCTTTAATTTTTTTCAAATTAACCTTTTATTTCCTTATATTGTCCTGGGTGTGCAGGGACTAAAAAAAAAACGAAAAAAAACACCTACATATGTATGGATAGGACTGATGCCCCCGAACAATTTGACTCGTTGAAAGAAAAAAATGTTATAAACAACTCCGTTATTATGCCTTTAGGAGCAGTTACAACATTTTAAAAAAATGATGTGGAACTTTTTCACCATAACTACGATTACCCCCAAAATGTGTATGCATTAAAAAAAAACTTGGGCCATTTTTTTTTTTTAATGAGTTATTTTTCTATTAAAAGCTCTAATGTGTCATATGGAATATTCAAGTAGAAAAATATATACAGTATATATTTCTGACACAAACTATTTCATTGTTTTCAAATTCACCTTTTTGCCCTTATATTGTCCTGTGGTGTGCAGGGGATAAAAAAATAAATTACACCTACATATGTATGGATAGAACTGATGCCACTGAACAATTTGAGTGGTTGAAAGAAAGAAAAACATTCATAAATAACTTAGCTAGTACACCTTTAAAAGCAGTTACAAAATTTGAAAAAAAATGTCTTGAGTATAGGGTGCACAAGGGTTAATGCTTAGGTGTGGTTGACTGTGAATGACTGTTTGCAACAAGTCCAGGGGTGTCCATGTTCTGCCGTGAAAAACTGACCATGCAAAAACATATATATATATATATATATATATATATATATATATATATATATTCATATACAGGGTGACCCAAAAAATGGGCCCCAATTCTAATTAGGCCCCATTTCTTAGTGTTTTGTCCAAATGAAATGAAAGCCATCAGGGAGGAGATGAGAGCCATTACAAATTCAGTCTGTAAGAACATCATGGACAACTTTATGCTGCGCCTCAAGAAATGCACTGAGCTAAATGTAGGCCATCTAGAACATATGCTGTAGAACGGAGAAAAAAAGGCCAAAGACCCGAGTGTTTTGATGTGATGTTTTGAATATAATAAACTAGTTATGACCAAAGTTTCATTTCATTCGGACAAAACACTAAGAAACGGGGCCTAATTCGAGTTGGGGCCCGTTTTTTTTGGGTCACTCTGTATTGTGTGTGTGTGTGTGTGTGTGTGTGTGTATACATATATATATATATATATATATATATATACACACACATATATATATATATATATATACATACATATATATATATATATATATACATACATATATATATATACATACATATATATATATATATATATATATATATATGTATATATATATATATGTATATATATATATGTGTATATATATATATGTATATATATATATGTGTATATATATATATATATATATATACAACAAGGGGCGGGGCAGCTGACTGGAGAACACACACGTGCGACAGGTTAATCTACAGTAATGACACGCGGGGGAAAACACAGAGAACCTATAACTTAAACTAAACAACCCCAAACCCCCAACAAAACACAGACAGATCATGACAATAAATGCCTTTGTTAACACCTCATTAGCATTTTTTTGTCCAAAAATGGTGAACTGTCATATTGTAGTTATCAAAGGACTTTACCTGTGCTGCGCAGCAGCACAACAAAGCTAGATGGTAATGCTAACGTGAAGGCTAATGTAGTGTTCTTGTATCTGTCACTGAAGCGATCAACAAACTATTTCGTATAAGCGTGAAAATTCGGTTCGGCTTGTAAATGTTTCGTCCCACGTTCCTAATCAGTTGTCCTGTGTTGCAGATTAGGGGTCGGAATCGCTGGCTACACACCTGCTCCCCATTCTAATCAGGTGACTATTTAGGTGCGGCCAGAGCTGGAAGATTGTTGCCGCATTATTGCGTTTAACAGATTTCCAGCGTTCATGTCTGCTCCTAGTTCCACCTCAATTTGGGTAAATGTTTAATTTACCAGCAGAGAATAGTTCATTACTGTCAGAATTTAGCCAGAGATTTGTAAATGAGTCTTTACAGATTTAACTAAGCAACAAAGTTTGGAAATTCCAGTAAACATTCATAGGCAATACTTAGGGAATTTCAACCCATCTGACTTAAAAAGAATTTCAACCCAGTGGGTAAAACTCAGCGACGAATTCAGCTTGTCATAACATGAACAAAACGATGTCAAGGTGGGTAATATTTGTGGTGTGTGTTTTATGCCAAATTATCCCCATGAAAAACTTGATTTAGGATTTTTGTCAACAGAATTGCCATTTGGTGTGGTCTAGCTGTAACGACAGTTTTATCATGAAACATCCCAAATGCATTTGGCACCGTGGAGTAAATACATGAATTATTCTTAACAATTACATTTTGATAATTCACTGTTTAATTTTTGACCCTTTTAGTGCCAAGTTGGCAATATTGTATCATGCAACTTTTACAGGATCTCTTTGTCACTAACCATTTTCAACCTACAACCTTCTGAGTGAAACAAAATGTCACTCCCTCTCATTGGATCAACCACGCCACAAGTTTTTGATGTACGTTGACGTCAGATGACGTTTAATCATTCGTCACCTTCAAATTATAAACAATAACAAATAGAAACAAATACGATACAATCATTTATATTATACAAATGAAACCATAACGCTATTAAATGAAAAAGTGCAAACTTGTAACCTCGATGGTTGCCTTCCAACTCTGAGGGAAATGATATCCAAATGTCCAAAATCATGTTCAATAAAATGGCGTTTCAGGGGACGCTTGTCTCTCCTAGTCTACTTCACATCACAGTAGTACGTGCCAAAATAAGCCCGGAAGTGACACAAGAAAAACGTCCCCAGGGCAACAAATACACCGTAATAATGAAAATCACAGGAAAACAAATTGAATAACATATTTACATTATCAATTTTTAGATTATAAACTTGACAAATAACATTTTAACAAATTAACTGACAAACTATTTTTGGCAGTTAAACAAAATATCTTGTTGCAACTCTGGCGCCGAAAAGGTTGAAAACACCTTTGCTGTCAGGAGGGGGCATGGCGAGTGTAATGCGGGTGTGCGGGAGGATGGACCGGGGGTGCGAGGAGCAAGGAAGCCAGGAGGGGATGTGCTCAAAAATACCGTTTTAATGAACAAAAAGATGGCAGGAACAAAAACAGACAAAAACTGGGCAAAGTACAAAAGGAACGATAGAACGCAAAGCTAAACTTACGGGGAAGGGCAATCGATGAACCGGAGTGACTGTGGACGAGGGAGCGAGGACGTGAGGGTAACCATAACAATAATCTGACGACTAACAGTGACAAGGCTGCAACTTAAATACACAAGGCTAATTACAAAACAACGCGAAACAGCTGGGAGAGAACAAGAGGCAGGGGAAGCTGACTGGGTGACACGTAAGGGCAGGAACGCACAGGCGACAGGTGGACAAAAATCGAACTAATGGACAGGGAGACGAGGCAGACGCGGGGAAGAAACTATACAAACTGAATGGCTAAACAAACAACCCAAAATCTCTACAACAAAACCCATAGCAAAACGTGACATTTGCAATGGTGCGCATGAACTACTAATCTCTTATTTTCATACGCCTTGATTGCAAAACGCTTTTGTAGAAATACCCAAATTAACGTCTGCCACAAATTTGTTTTCCAACAATAACTCAAAACTAGTCTTCTTGACTTAAGGCTAGTTTTGTGAAAATTCACTTTTAGACATGCCAATTAACCATGTGTGTAAAAGGGAAAAAAAATCACATGCAACATAATTAATGCTGTGGTAGAAAAATGTGCACTTCAAAGTGAAGGTGACCTGTACTACACATTGTTGAGCACAACATTATCTGGTTGAGTGTTTGGTTACTGTTCCATGTTGTCCAATGCAAGTACGTTATAATGGTCAAAAGTGAATAAGTCTCTTATTCAACTTTAGGTTTATTTAAACAAACAATTCTGGTAATATTTCCCTAGTTCTACCACTGGTAACATAATGGGAACTTTATTTTGTATAGACTTTAACTTGTAAGAGGGACAGAAAACAACTTGGAACTCTTCCAAAATACCAGACTACAGCGAATGAATGATAGCTATTGTTCATTTTATACCTGCAAAAAAAATGAGAGTGGATTGGGCGTAGGGGATTCCGATTTCATCTGCCTACCTAACCCCAACCCCCACCCCTCCTCCCCCAAATTGACTTTATTGTAAGAAGCAGATGAAAATAGAAAGTCTATCTGCAAGGCTGGTGGTGGAAATTCGCCTCATAATGTCTACTGAAATTAGCCATTCATGATGTGCACATTCAGCTCACTGACATTTCAAAAAGCCAGACATATGTATGTTTAACCATTGTGTGTCTGTACTTAAACTTTTTGTATCTATAATAGTTGTATCTTGTGAGTATGAGTCTAAATTGTGACAATAAAACAAAAATATGTGGTTTGGAATATTTTCCTTGTAAATGTGAGCCAAAATAGTGTATGTTTTCTTCTTGTGACAATGAACACAAAACCTTTGAAGGCAAAGTCTTTTCACTACAACTCTCACTTAGCTACAAAGCTTCACTATACACGTCTATGCACAAAGCACTCGTGTGGATTGCCGTCTGTGGATACAGCTATTTTTCTGTGAGTACAATTCACAATATGCGAATTGAGATGACATCACGCCAAACTACTTGGGAAAGTAGTCAAACCTGCAAGTCATCTACACCACATCATCACAACATCTGCGTCAAAACGAGAACAGCAATGGCTAACTGCAATGACATGGAATACAGAGCTTTCAATCACTTATAAATACTTCATGCAAGCTTCAATGTTACCGATAATGTATGCTAATTTTTTGTGATAGTGAAGTGAAACTTTTGTGGGCCATTTGTGGCCATTTTGGACCAATTGCTTTGAGAAACGTTTAGCGCAATGCCCCAAATATAGGACGCTCCTGTGTATAACGCACTCTTAAATTTAGGGTCAAATTCTGGTATTTTCTATGTTACCGTGTATAGCACAGGTGTCAAAGTCAAGGCCCGGGGGCCAGATCCAGCCCGCCACCTCACTTTTTGTGGCCCTTGAAATTCTGATTAGACTTTAGGTTTCTGACTAAAATACCAAAATTGCAAGTTGTCTTTAACTTATAAAAATATGGGGAAAGAAAATAAAAATTCTTATCTCTTTTGCTCAGTATCAAATCTAGTATCAAATCTTGGTAAATTTGTGATCAACACACTTAAAATCTACTTGAATTTACAGTCATTCCGGCCCTCTGACAAAAACTATCACTGCAATGCGGCCCAAAATAAATTTAAAAAAAATTTACACCACTGGTGTATAGGATGCACTAACAGTTTGGCGACAATATAAAAACTACAGCAAAACAGAATAAATCATGTCTTTGTAAATTCTTCATATTTTCTTGTTCATATACGTAAATTTGATATTTGTTGCCGGGTATGCTAAGTTTCTTTGAGATTTCCCACATTCTGAGCAGTCTCTGAACACTGTATCAGTGTAATGTAGAATGCTCTCAAAGCAGTTTTGCCTTTTCCTCATAATGCAGCTCGAGTTCAGAAAAAATAAACTAGTCAAATGGATTACATTTCCATGTTCTCTAACCGGTGCCCTTTTAATTCAATCAGCTGGAGACATAACGTTAAAATGATTCTCTCCATTTTAGAAAAATTCCTATATTTGAACAAGGATTAACTCTGACTTTGGTTCAGTCTGCTCACTTGTTGTATTGAAAATAATGTCGTAACAACCTCTGTTAACGCGAGTTGCTGTTAGCTGCAAAACGCACTGGCTCTTGCTCACCCTGTTAAAAAAAGGACATCTGTGCATCAAAACTTGTTATTTATTTGACTTATTTGGATGACAAATCAATCTTCCATGCATGGTAAAGAATAAAAAATAAATCAATAAAAATAAAAAATAATAACATTTAATTTAAAAAAAATAAAGAAATACATTTGAATCTTTAAGTGACCATGTAGCTGTAGGACGTGAGGGTAGGTTTAAATTTAACTTGTGGGTAGGCACTGTTACCTTTGGAAACAGGAACCGGTGCACATTGGTTCTTCGGCAGGCAGACACTTGTCAACTATGTTGATTTACAGCCAGTTTTAATCCCAACCTGTATGAAAATGGGTGAGCCGCGTCAGCAAGAGCATCTGGTGTAAAAACTGTCCCAAATATTGTATATCATTTGTTGAGGGGATCCATCCAACCATTCTCTGTACTGTATTTCATTGAGTGTCATGGCTGTGCTTAAAAACTGACTCTGCTTCAGTATCAACTTTACGCTAATGAAGGGTGCTAATCATGGTCGTGAGTGGTTAAGATACAGTAGGATGAACATTTACTAACACACTCTAAATGTCTGTGTGGATCACAGACTTTATCTTGATAAAAATGCAAACAAACTAAAGATCTAACCACAACTTTTTGAGACTGTCTATCCTCATTAAGGTGAGTTGGAACCCAGTGACATGCAGTCCGTCGGTACTTATGGACTACCCATGATGGACTCAAGTTATGCATAAGGACAGCCGAATGACGAAAAACATTTTTAAAAAGTGACAGATTAAGCCTGCATAATAATATATTTTGTCCGTCATTTTACTCCATCATGACTATCACCACCTATCATAATAATGGTTAATACCTCATCCAGTTAAATCTTTGAAGGCTCTGTGGAATGTTATGCAATTAGATCATGCAATTTTTTGAGCTGCGTCATTAGGATGCAGCAGGTAAAATGAAAAAAAATGAAAGTGCCCCGAATGCATTGCATTGTGCAACACTTTCTCCTCATAGGACCACCTGAACCTGGGAGGCTGGGAAGTCAATGTTTCAGAGGTTCATGGTTTTCATGAACTGAAATGAATACTGCACACAATCTAAATTACGTATTAATAGAGTTTTGTGTTAATTTGCTTTTTAAATAAATCTCTTGCACATAGTTGAGAAAAACTTTCAGGGATGTGTGGTATCTGTTTTTGGTACTAATCAATGAATATAAGTAATGTGTGTGTATGTGATAATTAAAATCAATCACAGAAATGCCGATATGCTATTGGCCGAACGCCTGTGTGTTGTGTTGTGAAGACTTTGCAAACTTTATCTGTTAGACATAGCTTCTAAAATTGCTAGTGGCGGTAAAGGAAGAAGTAAGAGGATGATGAGAATAGAAACAAACCAGGAGATAATAAAAAAAATACGAAGAAGGCGCACGCATAGTTAACCTTGCTAGTGAGTATGGCTGTAACCGCTCGGCAATCTTCTAAGGCAGGGGTGTCCAAAGTCGGTCCTCGAGGGCCGCTGTCCTACATGTTTTCCAGGTTTCCTTTCCTGACACACCTGATTTTAATGATCAGCTCATCAGCAAGCTCAGAAGAAACCTGATAACGAACCTGATCATTTGGGTCAGGTGTGTCAGGAAAGGAAACCTGGAAAACATCAGGACAGCGGCCCTCGAGGACCGACTTTGGACACCCCTGTTCTAAGGGCAAGACTTTCCTTGCGAGGGGACGGACCTCGGTCGACAACAAAATGGAGAGGCTTCTTCTATTATGGATTAAAGAGAAGGAAATCGCGGGTGATATGTTCTCGTTTAAGAAAATAAATGGATAAATTCTGCGGTTCATCTCTGCTCCCCTCCGCCTCCACCCAGCTCAAGTCACGTCGCCCCAAAGGAAAATGTCATTTTTCCTTTGTATATGTTATTTAACTGTACAGTAGATTATGTTTTTAATTTTTAATATGTATATAAAGTCGTGATGTTTTTACCTAAGGTTTTTGCACGCGTTGCAAGCATTCACTAATTAACATCAGTTGGGATTGCCCGTCATACGAGCAATTCGAATTACGAGCGTAGCCGCTGAACGGATTAAGTTCGTAACACGGGGGCCCACTGTATATATATATATATATATATATATATATATATATATATATATATATATATATATATATATATATATATATATATATATATATATATATATATATATATATATATCACTGTATATATATATATATATATATATATATATATATATTTATATATATATATATATATATATATATATATATATATATATATATATATATATTTATATATATATATATATATATATATATATATATATATATATATAAATATATATATATATATATATATATATATATATATGATATATATATACATGATATATATATATATATATATATATATATATATATATATATATATATATATATATATATATATATATATATATATATATATATATATATATATATATATATATATATATATACAGTGGTACCTCGGTAATCGACCATAATCCGTTCTGAGGTGGTGGTCGAGCACCGATTTGTTCGAACACCGAATTTTCCCTTAAGAAATAATGGAAAGTATGTGTGCACAAGTAAATGTGCACAAGCAGTACATGATAAAGATAAATAAAGCATTATAAACCATTTTGTATAATTTACTTACGTTTTGGAGAGTGGTTGATGGCATAAAGGAATAGATGTGGAGAGATCGGGAGGGGGAGTTACTCCTTGGAAGGGGAATCCCCTTCCATGTTTACGCTAGGTAACTGCGACGCGAGGTTGGACACTCGTACACCACTTTCATATTTTGCTATAATTTCCTTCTTCAATTCAATAGTGGTCCTCTCTGTTTTGCTCTTTGCCTTCACCTTATCACTGTCTTTCTTTGGAGCCATTATTAAGGGCTACAGCAACACAAAAAAATTTAAATCCGGGAAGAAATACTCGAACAAACTGCGTACGTCTTACTCCGCTGGCGGTCTGAATTGAACTGGCGCTTAGCCGCTGGCCGAGAAGGGCCGAGGAGCGCGTTCGGGTCGGCTCGGCTAGTCGAGAACCGAAAATCTGTTCGAGGTCCGATGCATTTTCTACTTGAATTTTTTGGTCGAGCACCGATTTGGTCGAGTATAGAGGCGGTCGAGTACTGAGGTACCACTGTATATATCACAGCAATAAAACGATTTGCAGTTTCAAAGTTTTATTTTCTGACACAGTTGAATATCAATTACAAAAGTCATCATCACTATCTGACATGCCAAATAGCTCCTCCCATTTCAATGTATAGATATAACTCCTGGACATGCTGTTCTTCCTCCTCGTCAATTGTTCAAACATCGCCATTACTCTTCCATGGAGAGTCATCTTCGGACCGGTCGAATTTGCTTGAAATGGTGGTCTCCAGAAATGCTATGCTGACACTTTCTTTACCGAAGTGATGACTGCAGCGTGATTAGTGCGTAGATGGTTGCCCTTCACTGTTGGGAACACCCCTCCCCCACCTGCTGACATCCAGTGAATCAGTGCTCTCGCATTTTTCTCTTGAACGGACAAGTCAAGCCGTCTTTTCCTTTTCATAATGAGTTAAAATCCGCCGAAAAAAATAACTGACGCAGCCTCGTTGTTGACAAAGGGGCAATTAGGCGGCGCTTAACAAAAGTGCATTTTTGAGATGTTCTGTACTAACACTTTAAAACGGATGCATACTATGTTGAATGAGACATATATATCATCTTAAGTCTTGTAAATGACATGACGTTACTTATTTCGCATTCTAATTAATGTTTATCAAACACAGACGTGGAGAAAATTGGTCTGGTTTGGAATCATGAAGTTATATGTCGACCCCCCTAATATTGAGGTTGAAAATGAGGGGAAAAAAACTCACTCGGAGAAAGACTGTAATTTTTTCTTCTCTTCCAGACAATAAAGTTGCATTATTATAATTTCAATTTGAGTTAGAGCGTGATTTTATTGCTGAAATGGGTGCAGAACTCCGTTCAGAAAGTTGCATTAGAAATTTGCCTATTTGTGTTAAATGTTGACAAGCTATTACAATGACAGTTATGTTTAAAAATCTCAAGGGATATTTCCATCAAGCTCTAAAGTTTAGGATACTTTTTATGTGTAGTAGCGCTGTAGTTCCATTAGCTTCTCCTCCAAACAAGTGATCAAGACTGGGTCAACTTTAGGGTCAAATTTGTTAGCAAACCAGTGACCATCATTGAGGAGCCAACGTAGTTCTGCAGCTCCATAGATGCACACACTTCTCATGTGCGTACCTGTGCAGGGTGGATATAAACGCCCTTCTAAATAGCTCCATTTAACAAGTCGTGTCTTACTCTTTAGGTCCGTAATGTCTGGTTCTGACCTAGAAATGTGTCCTGGTACTCCTGGCAGCCTGACAAGGGTGGCCCAGAAATGTTCATCCGGTGAGTAAGTGTCTGCGGACCATGCCAGAAAGTCCTTCACCACATTGTTGTTGCTGATGTAATTGACAAACTCCCACGACAGAACAAAATATGCGCTCCCAATGAACACCGTGATTCCATGCGGAGGGACATCTTTGGCTAGAGCAGTTTTGATGGGAATACTGTGGTACTCATGCGGCACATTTTTTAACTCATGATGAAAGCTAAAGCGTTGTTTCTTGAGTTCGCTAGGGCGACTAGACTCCAGCATATTACTGCCATTTAACTTCCTCAGCTCCCTCACAAGTACATAGTTGGGCTTGAGAGGAAAGTCTTGGCCGCAGAGATTGATCACATATTTCCACTTGACCTCTGACTTCAATAGGTCAAAGAGGCAGTTGAGATCGGCATGAAGCCTGCTGATATGAGCATATTTAACAGACTCCAGTTTTGAGGCAATGAAAACACCAGGCACACAACGGGCAATATTCTCCATGGCCTTAATAAATTCTGCAGAAGACTTTTGGTCATAGTGAATGCAGTAGATGTTTTGAGGGGCATAGATGGCATGAAGAACACGTTCCACCAAGGGTGCATTTTTATGCACCACAAGGGAGTAAGCCAGAGGAAAGTTGCGTTCCACCTCTGATATATGAACACCATCATAATGTCTTGTTTTCATAAAAGTTAGACAGTCTGAGGCCAGACTCACTGTTCTTTCTCCATCCTCTGCAACAAGAGCCTTTTGTTTAATCTCGAGAGCTTTGCCGATTTCCACTGGGTCAAGCTCATAGATAGCGGTGCAGTTGACATCATATTTGTGGCTGAGAATTTCAGATGGCCTGCCAGTGATTTCATGGGGGTCAATGTAGATACTGTCCCACAGTGTCACTTTGAAGTACACCAGCTTTAGCAAGCACGCTGCCACCAGAGAAGCTAGAAACAGGAAACATCTGTGTCTCAATCGATGTATGTAGCAGCCACATCGTATTTTCATTCTAGAAAAGGTTAGGAAACACAAAATGTCATTCAGAGACACACAATATGCCTAAAACTATATATATATATATATATATATATATATATATATATATATATATATATATATATATATATATATATATATATATATATATATATTTGTTTGTGCGTATATATAGATATATTTTGACTTGTGTGGTTAAAGTCTAAAATGTTGAAAGTGGCTCTTATTAATATATATATATATATATATATATATATATATATATATATATATATATATATATATATATATATATATATATATATATATATATATGTGTGTGTGTGTGTGTGTGCGTGTGTGTGTGTGTGTGTGTGTGTGTGTGAGTGTGTGTGTGTGTGCGGTTCATCCTTCACGGGGTCGGGGTCACTGCTTCACGGGTTTTTTTACAGTGTGGAAATATTTTTAACAGCGCATTGTGCTCTGAATCCTGATTGTCTCAGGGAATTTACTGTTGTCTCGAAATAAAATATTGACGCTGTACTGTATTGGTTTTTCACTTGTCAATTTATTACAAAAGGCAAGAGGATCCAAAAGCTTGCTTTCGTCTCTCCTGTGTCTCTGTGTGTCTCTCCTGTATCTCTGTGTCTCTCTCCTGTGTCCGAGTGCGCTCAGCTCAGCACACAGGTTGCAAACTATGGCGTTATATTTGTGCCACAAATTATGAGCGCGCGAAAAAAAAATTGAGCGGAGAAAATCAAACTGAGCGAGCAAAACAGATTTTGAGAGCAAGAAAAAAAAGAGCGCGTAATGATAAGAGTGTCAGCGCGCGCCGATGGAGTTTGAACACAGAAAAAGAAATTGCTCAAAATTCCTTTTTGCTCGGTCGGGATAGCCCTCTCTCGCTCAACATCTCGCTCTCGCTCGCGATACTCCTCCCTCCCTAGCTCAACATCGCGTTTGCTCAACATTGAGCTCTCGCTCGCTCGAGTCGTCCTCTGCGCTCGCTCAGTTCTGCTCACGCGTTACGTTTGTGCCACAAAACCAGCCAATTAGAGCTTGTAAAAGCACTTTGATTGACACAGCTCAGTATCCAATGAGATTGCTTGTACGCTATCCGTTGACGCACTCTCGTTTGCCCTGTGTTAACCCGAAAAGGGCAAAGGAGAGTGCGTCAACACGGACTTGGGCTGGAGAATTACTTTTAATATTATTATTATTACTGTATTGTATCATTTGACAGAAATACCTTGTTAGTTTTTGTACATTAATAATATAAGCCCACCCATCCAGCCCACGTCGATGTGACGCACTCTCGTTTGCTCGTTCCGGGTGAACACAACAAGCAATCTCATTGGATACCAAGCTGTCAATCAATGTGCTTTTACAAGCTCTGATTGGCTGGTTTTGTGGCACAAACGTTACGCATTAGCAGAACTGAGCGAGCGCAGAGGACGACTCGAGTGAGCGAGAGCTCGATGTTGAGCAAACGTGATGTTGAGCGAGGGAGGGAGGAGTATCGCGAACGAGAGCGAGATGTTGAGCGCGAGAATGCTATTACGAGCGAGCAAAAAGGAATTTTGAGCGAGAAACTTCTTTTCAAAACTTTTTTTCCGCGCTCAAAATCTGTTTTCGCTCGCTCAGTTTTATTTTCAACGCTCACATTTTTTTTTCCGCGCGTGTGTAATTGTGGCACAAATATAACGCCATAGCAAACCGGCTCGTAAGCACATTGAATGACAGCTTGGTCTCCCGGGAGCCGATCATGTGACTCGTAGGCGTGCCGAGAGCAAACGCACACACCCAGTTTGCGTGTCTACATATAGAGAGCAACGGAGAAATGCACAGCTTTGGAAATCTGACTTTTTCCTAGATTTCTTTTGGAATAAATTGAACCTTCAAGTGTATTGTTATGATATAAAAGGTTTCACTTTAATTCGATGTCCGGGCATATCCGTTTATAAAAATCTTCTTGTTTAGAAAAAGAAAGAGCTCAAACATTACTCATAATAATGTGCGGGTTCAGGAAGAAGAATGCTCTCCAGAATGCCTTGATAGTCTACAGATTTCATTTTACCTTGCACACATTCAAGACACCCTGTGCCAGATGCAGCAAAGCAGCCCCAAAACATTACTGAGCCTCCTCCATGTTTCACCGTAGGGACAGTGTTCTTTTCTTCGTATGCTTGGTTTTTGAGTTTATGAACATAGAGTTGATGTGCCTTACTAAAAAGCTCCAGTTTGGTCTCATCTGTCCAAAGGACATTCTCCTAGAAGCTTTGTGGCTTGTCAACATGCATTTTTGCAAATTCCAGTCTCGCGTTTTTATGATTTTTTTTTTCAGCAGTGGTGTCCTCCTTGGTCGTCTCCCCGAAGAAAAGAACACTGTCCCTACGGTGAAACATGGAGGAGGCTCAGTAATGTTTTGGGGCTTCTTTGGGGCAGCAGTGGTCGTCTCCCATGAAGTCCACTTTGGCTCAAACAACGACGAATGGTGCGATCTGACACTGATGTACCTTGGCCTTGGAGTTCACCTTTAATTTCTTTGGAGGTTGTTCTGGGCTCTTTGGATACAATTCGAACGATCCGTCTCTTCAATTTGTCATCAACTTTCCTCTTGCGGCCACGTCCAGAGTGGTTGGCTACTGTCCCGTGGGTCTTGAACTTCTGAATAATATGAGCCACTGTTGTCACAGGAACTTCAAGCTGTTTAGAGATGGTCTCATAGCCTTTACCTTTAAGATGTTTGTCTATAATTTTTTTTTCGGATGTCCTGGGACAATTCTCTCCTTCGCTTTCTGTTGTCATGTATATATATATATATATATATATATATATATATATATATATATATATATATATATATATATGTTCAGTGTGGTACACACCTTTTCACCAAACAGCAGAGTGACTACTTGTCTCCCTTTAAATAGGCAGACTGACTGATTATGACTGACTGACACCTGTGATGTCAATTAAAGGACACACATGAGTTAATCATGTCAGTCTGGTCAAATTGTTTTCAATCTTTTATAGAGGTACCATCATTTTTGTTCAGGCCTGTTTCATTAGAGTTTGTTTTTTTAAATAATTATGTTAATCAGCAATTCAAAAGTGATGGCTGATTTTGATTATTTAATTTTCAATATTTTTTTATTTATTGTTACTTTTGTAAGTTTCAAGTGATTTCAGTGAGAATTGTGGGTTTTTCTTCTTTAACTGAGGGGTACCAACAATTTTGTCCACGTGTGTGTATATATATATATATATATATATATATATATATATATATATATATATATATATATATATATATTTTTTTTTTTTTTTTTTAATGTGAAAAAATCTTCATGCTGTACATATTATTTAAGACAAATATTACTGCAGTACACATATTTACTTAAATCTTAAATGATTAAACCATATACACTGCACAGTAAGTGAGTAGTAGGCTAACCCCTTTCCTTTGTCTCGCGTAGCTCCAACAGACGTTGAATTAAAGTCAAATCTGTACATGATCAAACATGTTAACAATGGAGTTTACACTTGAAAAAACATTTATTTTCAAAGAAATCTCTGTCAGAGATTTGCAATGGTCTGGTGAACATCTGGTCCATTGTGTTGTGTTTCTGTCTCGACATTGCGTGCGTGTACATATATATATATATATATATATATATATATATATATATATATATATATATATATATATATATATATATATATATATATATATATATATATATATATACAGTGATCCCTCCTACTTCGCGGTCTCAGTACTTCGCGGGTTTTTTCTAGGAAAAATAAAAAATATTTCAAAATAAAAAAAATAATTAAAAAAATGTGCAAAAGCGTACAAAAATTGAAAAATGCAAAAAAGTACATTATACAGTACTGTATTAATCAAATAACGAAGCATTATTAGTTAATAACTATGTTAAAAATTCTCAAGCGTTAGAGTTCGTGACGTTTAATCTTATTTTGAAATGCATGCTTTTAATTTGTCAGGGCGCGGTGCATTTCCGTTTCCTGATTTACGTTCTCTGTGCGTCATTTGGCTCGTTAAGGTGACGTAATGAATGACAACGTATGCTCATATTTCTAGTTTATTATCATTTATGTTGATAACACACGCTACTGCCTATGTTTAGTAAGCGATGAGTGTTTATTCTGTTTATGTGTTCAATTGTGTAGAGGTTGCACTTTGTAGTTAGTAGTTGTTAGTTGTTGCTAACCCGCTATTGTCGGCTAAAAATACAGTAAATTCATAGATTAAGTGTTTACATGTTAGTTTACTGACTTTAAGATTGTTGTTGATTTACTATTCAACAGATACTACAGGATACACCATACATGAGCCAAAATAAATGTGAGGATAAGGGTAATGTTTAATAATAGGAGAAAGGAAATAAAATAGGCAAAAAATACAAAAAAAAAAAGGATTGTTTATGGTTACTGCGGCTATATTGGGGCATACATACAAATCTAGGAACTGAAACCCTACTTCGCGGGTTTCAGACTTCGCGGGGGGTTGACAGCCCCCATTAACCGCGAAGTAGGGGGGATCACTGTATATCAAGGTTAAGAAAATGTTGCGCAGCTTTGCAAATCGAATTAATACAAGGAAAAACATTCTAATTTTGTTTTTTGCTTTTACAGGCGCTGTGAACTGAAACAGGAATTTGTAAACAAATAGTAATAATATGGTTTTATGAGCAATTATCTTCATACTCTCAGTTTTTAATTCACCTTGTGTATAGCAAACTGTGTTTTCCTCTCTACGAGCAAAATTAAATTGGTAAATCAATAAAAATAATAAAGATACTATGTATTGCATTCCTTCCCATCTCAGGAGTACATAGCCATTAGAAGGGCATGGACATTACATGGCCAGATCCTTTTTCATGGTGTGGCCAGGATTTCACAATACCTTAGATAAGGTTGGCCATGGCTGCATTTGTCTGCATCCCTGCGTCCTAGACGCATAAAATTTAATGGGACACATACTTTCAAATCTACCTGCGTTAGCATCGTTTTTTTTTTTTTTTTACATCAAAATATTATTTATCATCCATCTACTCTTTTATCCAGCAAAACTTGATTACCGGTACTTTGTCCACCATATTTGTTTTGATCTGGAGGAAAAAAAAAGCTGTGAGGTAATGATCAGGTAGATGAGAACTAGATTGTTCGCCCAACTGTGAGGTGGCCATTGAAGATAGACAATTGGTGGTCTTTGCCACCACTCCTGGCCACCGTCTAGCCCTGACTCCGCTTTGAGGGGTCACTGGAAACATTTATATTTTAGTTCCAGATGAGAAGTAGCTTCATCAGGAGCCCTCCTTTGCTTGGAGTTTGCACAACTCAGAATTTTGCCATTAACCAAGCTAGCTACACTCACGTCCAGGGAGAAGCGTAGCTTCTCCTTTCACCACGTCACATTGACCTAATGGCTCACATAGCCCGTCATTGAAAGGCCCCCAAATACATATACATGTACATACATACGTAAGTTTGTGTGTGTGTGTTTGTAGGTGTAGGATACAGTCCACGTAGTTTTAACAAACACTACAAATAAAACAGTAAACACTAACCTTGCTTTGTGAAGAAAATGATCCAAACTTTCTCTATAACTTTAAAAGACATATCACAATTATGGAAGGGAATTACAAACAAGAAATCTAAAATATGTATGGGATTTCCAGGTTGCGACTTAACTTCATATATTGTGTCGAATGTATTGTATGTGTGTGTCACAATGCACATCACTGCCATACCAACACATTTGTAAACTACTGAACAACTAAAGCTAGTTTTGCACTGTTACCTTGAGCGATGTCTGTTGGTGAGACAGCACATTGGGAGGCCAGCCAGCAGGAAGTCCCCATGTGTGAAAAAAGTTTAGACAGAACAGGGGAAGTGTGTGTCCTGTCTGCTATGTCTGCAACTCCATCGTTGACTGGAGGCTTTTTAGGGCAGAGTGAATGGGGGAGAAGAGGGGAGGAGAAAGGAGTGGGTGTAGGTGAGCTAGTCGTCCCTGGAACAGTCCGCCCACTGGCCCTCACAACCACAGTAGTGTGTTCAACATCACAAGTATTAATACACATACGCCATGTTCTTTTGAAGCCAGTGAGCACCATGCAAAACACATGCCTCTAACCACACAAAAACTAGCATCGCTCTTTGGCCCTTGTGCTCCCATAATTTTTAAAAGATTTGGCGGATTAATCCAAGCTAAATCCTCCTTTTCTTCAACTGCACACATCTATTTTGTATACATATGTGTATATAGATAGATAGATAGATAGATAGATAGATAGATAGATAGATAGATAGATAGATAGATAGATAGATAGATAGATAGATAGATAGATAGATAGATAGATAGATAGATAGATAGATAGATAGATAGATAGATAGATAGATAGATAGGGAGTTTCTAATCATTTTGACATTTTATTTCGCAACATGAGAGAAAGATGACACGTTTTGGATTACCTCAGAGAACTGATGACAGAAACCAGGAAACATTTAATAAACCAAACGTCAACAATCAAAACTAAAGCAATGATTGCAAGGCCCAAAACACTAGTTACAAAAAATGAGACAAATTCAATGCCATCATTGGAGATATGCAATAGGACTCCCAGTCTGGAATGTGAATAAAAAATGATAACACTGAAATTATTAATATTTTGCAACACTAATTATTTCAAGTTGCTCATGTGGAAGTGTCAAAGACAGGAAGTGAGTGGAGCAGTCAGAAAGAAACATGTCAGCAGATAGTGACAACAGACTGCGGTCAATGTTTCCGGAGTACAACTCCTTCTAAAATGTTGGACAGTCCACTTGAGAACAACTTTATTCAGCTCTCTTATTGAGAGGGTAAGAGATTATTTTTTTTCTGACATCACCTGGCAAATGAGGGTAAAATGAACAAACTTTGTTATACACAACTACCGTAAGTTATAAAAACAACAAGAACAACGACAAGAAAACCAATCTATTGATAAAAGACCTGTAATCAGGACACGCAGAAACCCAAGGCTGATCTAATGATGTTTAAGAAGATATAGAACCAGGACACCTTTAAAAATATGTAAATGTGTCTATGCACTTGTGTGTATGTGCACGGGTGTGCCTGCATTTTGTCTAGTTCTTTTCTCTCTTATAGTGAACGTGTAAGTATTGCATGTGAGAGTTAAAGATACAGTACTTAGCAAATTTGTCAAATACGTTGATCCCTTGTTTTTCTCAGTTAACTGGGACGGGAACCATCCTCGATTTTAACTTTTGGGAGTGGGTTACAACTCCTGCCCTCATTGGTCGATTTCAGCAAAGGAGTTCCCCTTGAGCTTAATCACAGATCGCTTGGCCCGTCAGGTGAGAACAGTACTTCTCCTTCATGAAACATACACACACTGGTAGGTAGACCTGAAGGGAGACCAAGAGAGGAGTGCCCGTATCCTTCATGAAACTTACACACGCTTGTTAGGCAGAAGTGAAGGGAGACTAGGAAAGAGCAGCATTGCAGTGGAGCATTGTAAACTCTGATTGTTATCATGTTGGGTCAGGTACAGGCTTCACTCTGATTAGGGGGCTCTCGTCAAAGGGATGGGAGCGGGAAGGGACAACAGCACAGTAACTGTACTGAATAAGGTTTAATAAGTTTAAGATTTAAATAAATATGTGCACTGCAGTAGTTTGACGTCAAGGGGTGCCCGTGGCAAGTGCTTTTATAGTTAAATCTTCTGTCTGGCATGCAGGGAACCTTCACAGCGTGTCTCTCCGCAGTACAGTATAGCTTTTTTTTTTTTTTCTAATGAGAAAAAAAATCTGCGATGCACAGACGGCACAAAAGGGGTGGAGCAAAGTAATCGCTACTTTGCTCCACCCCTTTTGTGCCCTCTGAGCATTGCGCACACTGTATATGATAGAAATTCCACATTCAATATTCTTAGTAGATGTGTGTAAATCAAAGTTGGATGTTTTTAACAACCATCAATTTTGCAAGTGGAACCCCGCTCGCTTTCTGTCATCGTCAGTCCGTCATTTTTTCAAGCCAGGAATACTATAATCGTCAATCCATCATTCCATTAGTGTATTTTTGCCCAACATTCCGCCACCACTATAGGGCAACATTTGACTTTTTTTTTTCTTGTCTGTCATTCATCAGGTGCTGGTCTAACTCTGTCTGCACCTATACTAGTTATTTTTTCTGTTTTAGTACTTTCACTTGAAGTTAACACTGTGTCTGTGGTTCTAAGTTACTTCAAAACTGTGATGCATTATTTATTACTTATTACTGTCATTTCAACATAATTACGCAAGTTTCATTACAATATTACTGAATATGAAATGTAATGCATTACACTACTATTGCAATACTTTTAAATGACTTTCACCAACATAACTGGAAATATGGATTTTCCATTAGAAATGTGGCTCATTACGCTCTTTACACATCCAGTGAAAGGTTGGCTTAAGCTTAAAAACCGTACAAATTATTTGATTTGTATTGTAAACCTTTAACGACATGACAAGAAACAGAGTCTTTTTTTTGTGTTTTGATCCCTTGATTACTTAGCTCCACAGCATAGTGATGCATTGTTTATGCTTAGGCAGAAACAGTTAGAGCATCCCACAATTTAAATATTAGTATTTAAATTTAAGTTCAGTCTATTGGGTTAGGGACAAACGTTTCAATAATATATTTTTTCCAGTTGGGTTAACATTAGCAACAAGCCTACACCATAGTTATTGTTTTTAATTTACTGAGTTCTTGTATGCTTCATTTTAATCTAATCCATTCCAATCCAATCCAATCCCTTTATTTGTTAGCATTTTAAAACAACCACAGCTGACCAAAGTGCTGTACAGAAAAAATAAAAAACATTGTAAAAACAGACACAACTGCTTAAAGACATAAAAGCTAAATCTGATAAAACAAATGAGTAAGGGTCAAAAACAAAATGAAACGAAGGATAAAAAGAATAAAATAGCGAATAAAAATGATAGGGATAAAAGAATAAAGGAATAAAATAAAAGTAAAAATCCACTGTCTTACTAACTATTAAACGCCAAGGCGAAGAGGTGGGTTTTAACAAGGGATTTAAAAACGGGCAGGGAGGAGGCCTCTCTAATGTGCTGAGGCAGGTTGTTCCAAAGTTTTGGGACTGCAACAGCAAAGGCACGGTCCCCTCAGAGCTTCTGCTTAGTTTGCGGCTCTCTCGTGAGCAGCTGATCAGGTAACATGAGATAGCGAGCAGGTGTGTAGGGGTGCAGAAGCTCAGAGAGGTATGGAGGGGCAAGACCGTTTAGGGCAGGGGTGTCAAACTCATTCTTATCGAGGGCCATTATGCCGATACGGTTTCTGTCAGAGGGCCGGCATGACTGTGATAAAATACATTTTGGGTGTATTTGTCACACTTCCAACTAGTTTTGAAATCAGAGAGAGGGTGAGGGCAAAAAGCGCTTGCCCCCCCCCCAAAAAAACAATTTCAAATTGACTTACAAATGTGATATTTCGACTGGAAACTTGAATTGGAACGGGCGTTTCGCGGGCCGCGTGAAACGATGCGGCGGGCCGGATCTGGCCCCCGGGCCTTGAGTTTGACACCTGTGGTTTAGGGATTTAAAAGCAAATAAAAGGATTTAAAAATGAATCCTAAAATGCACAGGCAACCAGTGGAGTGAAGCTAAAATGGGGGAAATGTGCTCATGCTTGCATGTGCCTGTTAAAAAACGTGCTGCAGCCAGTAGTTGGCCGAGGCACTGATCCCCACATAAAGGGCATCACAGTAGTCCAGCCATCCAGTAGTTATGAAGGCGTGGATAACTACCACGAACTGCTGCCTTGAACGAATTGGCTTAATTTTGGCCAGCTGCCTCAAATGGTAGAAGCTACACATTGACCAGAACTATTTAGAATAGACTATTATCAATAGCAATTGTATTGTGAAAATTGGTGTTAGCTTACCTTGTCATTATTGCTAGTTATGACAGAGATATCGCTGACAAGGTTTCAAAATACTAGTGAGTCCACTGTGGAAAGCAACAGCATGTCTTCTACTTACGACATAATCTGCCACGAGTCTCCTAACCTCATGAGGTGTAAGTGCCATCCCTGTGCAAGAGAATTATCATTTAGCCTGCTTTGTTTTATCCCCACTCTCAATCTTCTGCATGTTTTCTTTTTGCTAACTTCCTGTTACTATGGCACCACTGTAAATGGTTGGTGAAATTACTGCTTCTGTTTGGCAAAGTGGACAGCTCTTTAGGTGTCGCGCCCAAAGTGCGCCAAACTATTCTATTATTCTTGTCTTTATCTCTGATGAACTGAAAGTAATGGGCATATGTCCATCTTGTACGTATAGTCCATATTCTACCTGTGGTCTGCTGTTGTGGTGTTTTTGGCAAATTTTGGAAAAAAAAACCCTCCACTTTCAGTTTAAAAATGCATTGTAATGCATTGCTTTACTCTTATTTGTACCAAGTAAAATGTTACTATTTTATTTTATGTGTAATATATTACACTACAGTGTTACACAAAAATGTAACGCATTACAGTAAATACATTACTTTTATAATGCATAAAAGTAATGACCCCATGCGCCATGCGATATATATATATATATATATATATATATATATATATATATATATATATATATATATATATATATATATATATATATATATATATATATATATATATATATATATATATATTAAAACTTCGAAGCGTTTATCAGAATCCAGTCATTGACCGAACCTGGAATTGGACAAACACGCGGAAGGACCCCAAAGGCTTGCCTTCCAATGTGTGTGTGTGTGTGTGTGTATATATATATATATATATATATATATATATATATATATATATATATATATATATATATATATATATATATATATATATATATATATATATATATATATATATATATATATATATATGTATGTATGTAATACACACACACACACACACACACATACATATATAAAATACTGTACAAAGTTCCAGTTCGTGCTCCAGCTGTGACAAGCTATATCCATCCCACCAACACAGTGTGTTGCGAAATGCTGAGAATGGAGCAGGTTGTGCTTTGTGGGTGTTTTGGAACAGTGTTATCAAACTGATATGAGCTTTGCTGGCATTTAAAAACTTCGACAATTTGACGGAGGTGAGAAACAAGACACCAAGAATCACAGGTAAGATTATGGCATGTGCTTTGTCTCTGCTTTTAGGACTATAGAATTATGTACTACTTTAATTAAAGGTAACAATTCATTTTTAAATAATCAGGATAATACATTTTTATAACTGTGGAAAGCTACGTTCTACATCAAAATCATGATTACAATGAATCCTCCGGGAATTCTAAACATCAGGATGATTTGAAAGATGTTATTTGTCTAATTTTATTTGCTGCTGAATACTTGAAGTTCAAGCAGTTCAATTCTCAGTTGTATGAGACAGATGGCAGAATGACATGTAAAATGTTTGTCTTGCGGAAAACAAGTCTCATGCTTTTTGCACCTGACAATAAAATGATAACTCTAAAAAGTATGATGTCATCCTCTACCCCCCATTTGCAGCTATGGCCTCAAGTCTGTCTCTCCTTCTCCTGATGCTATGTGCTCTGTCTATGGCTCAGGCCCAGCTCAAGGTGTATAACCTTCGTGCCAGCGGTCTGCCCTCTGATATTTTGGGGACCACAGATGGTTACGTCAAGGTTTTTTGCGGCTCTGCCACTCTGGGAACAACATCAGTCCGTAAGAACACTATTAACCCTTGGTGGGGGGAAGAGTTTTCCCATTTCAAGGCCCAAGAGCGTGATGTACTAAGGCTTGAGGTTTATGACAGTGATTTGATATTTGATGACCAGCTGGGAGTGTGCCAGAGACAGATCAAACCTGGAACCCATCAACATGACTGCTTCCTGAAGAAAGGTGGCACACTCCATTATGTATACAATCTCAACCAAAACAATCAATAAGAATTTAATCCAATTGATGGTAGTAGGAGCTGTTGAAGAAGATATGCATATCTACGAATGCTCAACTCTCATCATTCACACATCCTAGTTTGCCAACAAGTACACCTTAATATTGGCTGCATTGCTGTTTTCAATGTCATGAGGAAATAAAGTCTGTTTCAACAAACAACACACTTTTCTGTGGTTGTGATATAGATATAAAGCTCCATCATGCTGCTCGCCGTGTTCATAAAATTATAGCCACTTAAGCAGGGCTGCAAAAATGACTTATGAATGACTAATGCATTATCTATATCCAGATGAAGTCTAGTTTTAAAAAACTTCTTTCACACACAAAAACCAAGTAATGAAAGGAATACAATTTGACATACTGTATATATATATATATATATATATATATATATATATATATATATATATATATTTTTTTTTTTTTTTTCCTCTTTGCTGCCATACTACCTGTATTTCTTCTGTCTGACCCTGATGGAAACTTGATAGGATGTTTATTATTCTTATTTTGGTGGAATATCCTCTATCAGACAAGTCCTGTTATTGTTTGTGTTTTGAATACGCACATTGTAATTGCCATTTTGCGCATACTGTTAAATCTGATTCTAAATTGGTAGGGGTTTTTTTTTCCCCTAATTTTTCTTCTTCTTTCTTTTAGTTTTTTTCTCGTGCTTCTGATTGTTTGGTTTCCTCTTCGAGTCGTTTTCACTTTATTGTGGACAACTTTTGGTCACTTTGGGGTACACTGCTGTCTCCTTTGTTTTGGGGTTATATGGGGATTTTGGGTGTATGTGTGTTTGGAATGTGTTTGGGGGAGGGTGTCCCACCACGGTTTGTTATGGCTATCTTTATTTTTGTTACTTTTTGTATTTAAATGGTTAACAGCAATATGGGCCCCAGCATTGCTGGGTCAGGCACACCTCTCAGATTTATCACCTGGAATATCAGAGGCATGGGTAATCCATTTAAGAGATCTAAGGTTCTTACACACTTGAAACGCTTGAATGCTGATATAGTATTTTTACAGGAAACCCACCTTCGGGTTAAGGATCACCATCGACTACAGTGCCCTTGGGTGAGTCAGGTCTTTCACTCAAACTTTAACTCAAAAGCAAGAGGAGTCGCCATCTTATTTAGCAAAAATGTGCAGTTTACATCCACTAAAGTTGTTGCTGATAAGAATGGCTGTTACCTTATAGTTGCTGGAACCGTGATGCAAAAGAAGGTTTTGTTGGTAAATGTGTATGCACCAAACTTTGACGATGTCGAATTCGCTAACAGATTATTGCGCAAACTCCCCTTCTTAAATACTCGCTTGTCGATTTTTGGTGGGGAATTAAATTGCGTGTTTGACCCAAAGATGGATGGGTCTAATCCCCGTAATCTTAATCAATCAGCTATGTCTAAAACATTCTCTGATTTCATGAGAAAGAATGGTCTTGTTGACCCATGGAGATCCCGTAACCTTTCCATCAAAAAATTCTCTTTTTTTTCACAGGTGCATCAATATTATTCAAGGATTGATTATTTTTTTTATAGACAGCGCTCTTAATTCATGTGTAGTTTCCTCGGACTATTTAGGCATCGTATTATCTGACCATGCACCTTTGTTATTAGATATTCATTTGTCCACTTACAATCGTAGCCCACCACTTTGGAAATTTGACTCTCTTCTTTTGTCGGATAAGGAATTTTGTGACTTCATTTCTAATTCTATCGATGAGTTCCTTTCTTTCAATCGGAATGACTCCACTTCATGCTCGTTGTTATGGGAGACATTTAAATCTTATATTAGAGGGCAGATTATTTCTTATTCTGCTTTTTCTAAAAAAAAGACTTAGTGGTAGGCTTAAAGTACTTACATCTGCGATTGGTGACTTTGATCAAAGATGCGCACTGAATCCTTCTCCAGAACTGCTTAAACAGCGTTTAGATCTACAGGCAGAATTTGATCTCATGTCAACTAAAGAGGCAGAGCGCTTGTTATTACATAGTTGCGGCTCGTATTATGAGCATGGTGACAAGGCCGGTCGATTACTGGCACATCAACTTCGGCGACGGGCCCTTCCCGTTTGATACCAAGTATTGGAAATACTAATGGTACAATTACTACAGATACTCTGGAAATTAATGCTGCTTTCAAATCATATTAGGAACAGAATGTACAAATCAATACATTTGGACAAAACATTTGGACTCCCCTCTATCTATTGAGGAAGTATACAATTCAATTAAAGCTATGCAATCTCACAAAGCCCCTGGCCCTGACGGGTTCCCAATTGAATTTTTTAAAACATTTGTTGAAAAACTGGCACCACTACTCTTATTCGTTTTCAACGAATCTTTGGAACGTGGTTGTTTACCACCAACTCTGACACAAGCCACTATAGCTCTCCTTGTTAAAAAGGATAAAGATCCGACCTGCTGTGGGTCTTACAGACCATTATCTCTGCTTAATGCTGATGTGAAGGTGTTGGCTAAAGTAATCGCATCTCGGTTGGAGAACGTGCTTCCTTCTATTATATCTGAAGAGCAAAATGTTTTTTTAAGGGAACGCCAACTGTTTTTTAATTCCCCTTACACTTTTTAATATAATATACTCCCAAGTATTCAGCTGAACTTCCTGAGATTGTAATTTCATTAGATGTTGAAAAAGCCTTTGAGAGGGTGGAGTGGGAGTACCTCTTTGCAGTTTTGAAGACATTTGGTTTCGGTGATAAATGTATTTTTTGGATTCGTCTTCTTTATGCATCCCCTAAAGCTAGTGTCCACACTAATGATACTTATTCTGATTATTTTGCCCTGGGTCGCGGATGTCGCCAAAGCTGTCCTTTGTCACCTTTACTCTTTGCCGTCGCCATTGAGTCTTTATCTATTACATTAAGGTCATCCCCTTTATTTAGAGGAATCTTCCGAAATGGGACGGAATACAAATTAACGTTATATGCTGATGATTTGTCACTGTATGTAACTGATCCTGCAATTTATATTCCTGCCGTTTTAAGTATTCAGGAGAACTTCAGTTCGTTTTCAGGTTACAGATTGAATTTGGAGAAAAGTGAATGTTTTCCCGTTAACAGTGCAGCATGTAGCCTACACCAGAGTGACTTACTTTTTCATTTCAGTTTGTCGGGGTTTAAGTACCTAGGTATAAACGTTACACGTTCGATATCTAACCTTGTGTCGGCTAACTTCACTCCTCTTATCTCAAAGATTACGTTGGATATTCAAAGGTGGGGTAACCTCCCCCTTTCATTAATTGGCAGGATCAATGTGGTCAAAATGAATATTTTACCAAAATTTCTTTTTTTGTTTCAGTCAATTCCTCTTTTTCTATCAAAACACTTTTTTGATTCTCTGGATAGGATAATTTATTCTTTTATTTGGGCTGGGAGCCCACCTAGGGTTCGTAAATCTTTATTACAAAGATGTAGACTTAGTGGTGGACTCGCATTAACCAGTTTTCAATCTAACTATTGGGCTGCTCACATTCATAAACTTTGCTTCTGGTTACAATTTCCTGGAACCTCCAGGTGTAAATTAGAGTTATCGTCTTGTAGGGGAACCTCTATAGCTTCCTTAGTTTATTCTTCTTTGCCTACAAAACTCTCACTATACACTGATAACCAAGTGGTTCTTAATACACTAAAGGTCTGGTATCAATTTAGACGACACTTGAAATTCGTAGCTATATCCTCTTTGGGTCTTTTAAACAACAATCACCTATTTCCTTCATCACTTTTGGACTCGACATTCTCAGGGTGGTATGACAAGGGTATCAAACAATTCAAACACTTATGTCACGTCTTTTGCCTTTTTTAGTTTGTGTTGATTTGCAGACTCTCTCCTTCCCCCGCATTGGGCGGGGCCATCGGACACTCACACCTGTTGTGCATCTCGTCAGAGGGCTTTATAAGCTGGCTGGCAATCACAAGCCTTTGCCGGGTTATTCCTTCGCCAAGCTTGCTTGCTGTTCCGCGATTCCCAGCGCTCTTGTCCTCACGTCCTCCCTTCCCGAGTCCTTTTGGTTTGTACTTTGTGTGTGTTATGTTTTTCAGTTTGTGAACCATTTCTGTTGCTACTTTGTTTGCAGCCGTTTCCCGTGAACTCACGCCCTCCGTGCTGCCCTTTGTTCCCGTGGACTTTTGATCCAGACGTTCTCGTCTCGCTTTGTGTTGGTACTTTGTGACTTTGATTTGCTACTTTGCCTTCGGACAGTTCTTGTGTTTTTCTCACGCCTTGTGCGCTCTTTTTGTTAATAAACTCTGTATCACCACCTCTCGTGCCTGGTTGGGGTCCATTCCCATTTGGGATCCGCGTTATTCGTGACAGAATAACCCGGCCACTCAATGGACCCCAACGACGGCGAGCGGTTGCGCAAGGCTCTCGCGAGCCAGGGGCAGTTGGTCGGTCACCACCAACAAGTGCTGAAGGAACTCCAAGACGCCATGGCCGCCTTGATGTCCAACGTGCAAGGCCTGGCATCTCGCCTCCCCTCATCCAGTCCGGGAGATGCTTCCTCGGACCAGGGTAGCGGGTCTCCGCACTTGAGCCGAGAGCCCTCCATCCCCCACCCCTCCCGCTACGCCGGGGAGCAGGGCACCTGCGGACAATTCTTACATCAGTGCTCCCTGGTGTTCGATCAGCAGCCGTTGACTTACCGGTATGAACGATCACGGGTAGCATTCATCATGAGTCTGTTGACCGATAAAGCGGCCGCCTGGGCAATGGCGGCTAGTAATGCTAACCCTGCTCTCCGAGACTCCCTTGCCGAATTTACACAGGAGTTCAAGAATGTTTTTGACCACCCAGTCCGGGGGCGAGAGGCAGGAGATCAACTTCTGGACATCAAGCAGGGCGGTCACAGCGTGGCCGACTACTCCGTGAGATTTCGCATCCTGGCCGCGGAGAGCGGGTTTGGTGAACCCTCTCTTCGGGGTATTTTTCGGAGGGGCTTAAACCCCAAACTTAAGGACGAGCTCGCGGCCCGCGACGAGACCGCCACGCTCGAGGAGCTCATCGGTCTGGCCATTCGTCTCGACAACCGTCTGCGGGAACGAGGGCGGGAGAGAGACGTGGAGCGAGGGTCAGCCTGCGCGCTTCTTCGAGGAAGCACCGTTGCCCGCGAGAGGGACTCCACCACTCCCACACCGCTGCCCGCCTGTTCCGCGGCCGACGGCGAACCAATGCAACTCGGCGGGGGACGCCTCACCCCCCGCGAAAGGGAGCGCCGCATGCGTTTTCGTCTATGCCTCTACTGCGGACAACCAGGTCACGTGATCGCAGCCTGCACGGAGAGACCGGATCGCCGCTCCACCCGGCAATCCCCTCTGCGGGAAGGGTTCTCCGAGAACTGTGAGTACCGACACGTCGGAGCAATGGTTGCCGTGGTGGAGCAACCAACGCGTAAGCGGCTGCAGCTTGCAGGAGAGGTCATCCACGCAGACAACCGACAAGCAGTCACTGCACTGATCGACTCGGGCGCGGACGATAATTTCATTGACGTTGCGGTAGTTAAAAGACTGGGATGCCTGTTGGTCCCGCTAGACGAACCCAAACAACTTAATGATTTAGATGGGCGCCCCTTGGCAGTTGTGACCCACCAAACCGAGTCGGTATCGCTTCTAGTATCGGGCAACCACCGCGAGAAAATCAGGCTATTGGTCGTGCCGACTCGTCATGCGCCCATCGTTCTCGGTATGCCGTGGCTTAAGCTTCACAATCCAAACATTAATTGGACAAAAACGCTTCTTACGGGTTGGAGTCCATTTTGCCATGCACATTGTTTGAGAGCAGCGGAATACACTGGAGTTCCGCGTCCGCCTCCCATAAGGGAAGAAATCAATTTGGAAAACGTGCCTAAAATCTATCATGACTTGCAGGAAGTATTTAGCAAAGACCAAACGCAAGCATTGCCGCCTCACCGGCCCTATGACTGCGCGATTGATATCGTTCCGGGATCCGCGTACCCAGTGGCAAAACTATACAAAATTTCTCCCCCTGAACAGGAGTCGCTTCGCGAGTACATTTCCTCCTCTCTAACTGCTGGGCACATCCGTCCATCAACCTCTCCCTTTGGGGCTGGGTTCTTCTTCACGGGCAAGAAGGACAAAACCCTCCGACCCTGCGTCGATTATCGCGGGCTCAATGAGATCACTATAAAAAATAAATACCCTCTTCCGTTACTCGATGATGCGTTTTCGGCATTGCATCGGGCTAATGTCTTCTCTAAACTAGACCTTCGAAGTGCGTACCACCTCATCCGCATTCGGGAGGGTGATGAATGGAAAACTGCCAACTGGCCAACAGGCGGAGGAGCGGGGCTCCTCAGTACCAACCTGGGCAGGAGGTATGGTTGTCCACCAGGGATCTGCGCCTCGCCGGGTCCGCGAAGAAGCTGAATCCGAGATATGTGGGCCCGTTCAAGATAGAGGCCGTCGTCAACCCCGTCGCTGTCAGGCTCTCCTTACCACCCTCTATGAAAGTACACCCTGTTTTCCACGTTTCCCAGCTCAAGCCGACCGTCAACAGCTCCCTGTGTCCTCCTGCAGTGCCTCCTCCTCCTCCTCGCTTGGTCGACGGGGGTCCCGTTTACTCAGTAAGGTCCGTCTTGGACTCTCGGCGTAGGGGCCGGGGCGTTCAATACCTTATCGATTGGGAGGGGTACGGGCCGGAGGAACGTTCCTGGGTCCCGCGCTCGTGGGTGGTTGACCCTAATCTCATTACCGAATTCCACCGGATTCACCCGGGTAAGCCTGGGGGTCCGCCAGGGGGCGTCCATTGAGGGGGGGGTACTGTCACGTCTTTTGCCTTTTTTAGTTTGTGTTGATTTGCAGACTCTCTCCTTCCCCCGCATTGGGCGGGGCCATCGGACACTCACACCTGTTGTGCATCTCGTCAGAGGGCTTTATAAGCTGGCTGGCAATCACAAGCCTTTGCCGGGTTATTCCTTCGCCAAGCTTGCTTGCTGTTCCGTGATTCCCAGCGCTCTTGTCCTCACGTCCTCCCTTCCCGAGTCCTTTTGGTTTGTACTTTGTGTGTGTTATGTTTTTCAGTTTGTGAACCATTTCTGTTGCTACTTTGTTTGCAGCCGTTTCCCGTGAACTCACGCCCTCCGTGCTGCCCTTTGTTCCCGTGGACTTTTGATCCAGACGTTCTCGTCTCGCTTTGTGTTGGTACTTTGTGACTTTGATTTGCTACTTTGCCTTCGGACAGTTCTTGTGTTTTTCTCACGCCTTGTGCGCTCTTTTTGTTAATAAACTCTGTATCACCACCTCTCGTGCCTGGTTGGGGTCCATTCCCATTTGGGATCCGCGTTATTCGTGACAACTTATTTGTAGATGGTGTCTTTGATAGTTTTGCCAATTTGTCATCCAGGTATAGACTCCTTGTTTCTCATATGTTTCGCTATTTTCAAATTCGTAATTTTGTTTCTAAGTGTTTTCCTAATTTTCCCTCTGTACCCCCAGAGCAACCCTGGGAATGTTTGCTTTCACGTTCTCCTCATCAGAGAGGGATGATTTCAAATATATATGACTCCATTTTGGTGTTAAACAGTCAGTCAAATGACAAACTTAAGGATACATGGGAAAGGGAATTGGGAATTCAATTAACTGAAGAGGCCTGGGAAGGTTCTGTAGGTAGGATAAAGTCTAACACTTCGTGTGCTCGTCTTGGACTCATTCAATTTCTACACAGGGTCCATTTTTCCAAGGCAAGACTCTCTGAAATATATTCAGAGGTGGAAGACACATGTGATAAGTGCCATGGCTCTCCCTGTCACCTTAGCCATATGTTTTTTCTTTGCCCTGAGCTGAAGGGCTTTTGAAATGGCGATTTTTCCATTATGTCGACTGTTCTTGGAGTAAATCTGCAGGCTTGCCCGCTGATTGCCATTTTTGGGATTCCTGAAGCGTCACTTGCACTAAGTTCCATACAAAAAGATATTATTGCATATACATCCTTATAGCAAGACGGTCCTTATTGTTGCATTGGAAATCTGCTAAATATCCTTCCATTTCCCAGTGGCTTAGGGACACCATGTTTTTCTTAAAACTAGAGAAAATTAAGTATACATTGAGTGGATGTACGGACAAGTTTTTTTTCCCAAATGGCAACCCTTCATTTCTTATTTTACAGACTTAGGGGTACTACCCAACTGAGTGTGTCTGTTATTGCACTCTAGAATGCTTCAGTAACCAGTTTTATTTTTTGTCATGACGGGCCGTGGAGGGCGGGAAGGGTGGGGCCGTGTTAAGGTAGTTGGCTTGTTTTGTCTTTTTTTTTTTTTTTTGGTTTGTTTCTGTTTTCACATATATGTAAAATGTTAATTGTAATTCTAATACTGGAATTGTATTATGTTCTTGTTCAATAAAAAGATTTTTTTTTTTTTAAAAGGAACAGTGTGTAAGATTTAGACAGTTGTGTTTTTGTTGTTTTTTTATAATTAAAAAGTAATAAATGATTGTTCGATAAAAAAAACTTATTGTTCAAAGTTGCAGAATTTCAGTTTTACTTTGAAATGCAACACAAGATTTGTTTGAAGGTACTTGTGCTAGAAACATGGAGGTATCTATACTTACGATATGATACAATACAATACGATACCATATACTTTATTGTCCCTCTTTGTCACGTTCTGTCTGGGGTTTTTGGGTTTTTGGATTTAGTTTAAGTAGTTTTTGGTTCATTTCGTCATTCATTCGTGTTGTTTTTCCCTGCGTCTGCCTTTGTCTCAGTCTCGTTAGTTTTATCTCGTCCACCTGTTGTCCGTGTGCCTCTGCTCCTCTCGGGTTAGCCTATCCGGTTCCCCTGCCTCCTGTCCCCGTCCAGCTGTAGTGTGTTTTCAGTAATTAGTCTTCATGTATTTAAACCGCCGTTCCTCTTTTGCTTTTGTCGGATTATTGTACCTCGTCACTTCGTGTTCCCTGTGCCTCTGTACTCGTCCTCCAGTCTTCCCCCGTAGTCCCATTTAGTCTCGTGAGTTATATTCCGTTCCTCATTTATTTTGCTACTTTGTCAAGTTTTTGTCTTCTGCTTTTCCTGCCCTGTTTTATTATTAAAAGAGCATTTTTGTTTGAGCAAACCCTCTCCGTCCTCCTGCGTTTTGAGCCCCTTTCCCTCCACCGCCTCACGTCGCCATGCCTCGACGTGACACCTGGAGACATTAGAACTTTTACATCTGTAGCCCGACTTATTACAGTAATTATTGTAAGAATAATTACATCCTAAAAAAAAATGCACATATATGTGTCAAAACTTGGCTTATCTGGCTGACGGATCAATCTTCCTCATTCCTCCCTTAATCCTGGGAAAAGATGTTATTCGGCAGTTGGATATTCCTGAAAGGTGCGCATCGAAGAGGTTAGAAGTGGTTATCCGCAATGCTTGGTCTAAATAAAGTTGGTATATGTGAATACACACGTATACCCTTCACTGCACCACTGGTTATATCCTCTTTAAAGGTAACAAACTGCTTACTGTTACATTATCTGTTTATCTCGTTGATTTGTATGGAGAACAGTGACGACACCTTGTTGTTGTGCACAACCACGAGTTTACTTTTATTCCGACTCTGTCCGTACATTTCTCATGTCCGTGAAGGAATATTAGGTAACACACATACAGATTTGCTTTATCCAAGACCTCCCCTCTTAAATCCAAACTTCCCCATTTTCATTGTCTGCTTTGTTGTTACATATTTTCTTTATTTTTCCACACGCATGCATATTCAATATGCAACATTTCCCTGCAAATGTTATTTCTTTATGACTGACATTCACCTTTTTTTTTCCTTTTCAAGAACATTGCACCAACACAGTAATAATGAAGCTCTACTAACCTTTAAAACTTCTACAAGTCTAAATGCTTAGCCGGCGGGACCTGAGCCTGTCACATACGGTGTGCCTGAAACATCTGAATTGACCTGTACACTTTTACTCGGTGTGACAGATGTACCGATGTGTCTGTGGCAACCACACATTTTGGCCCGGTCGCAGGGTTGGTAAAGAGTGGGCCGACGATTAAAGTGTCGTTGTTTGTTTTTCTTTTGACAATATCTGCTTGTTCCTAAAGTCTTTAATGTTAGGCCATCTTGGACTTAGGGTGACAGGGTGCTGTGGCAAACAAGTTTGCAGTTGTCTGCCCATGAGAAGTTGCGCCGGGGAATATCCGCACTCTAGAGGTGTGGCTCAGTAGGTGAGAAGCGTTTTTATTTTATCATCTCCGCCCTTTCACGGTCCTTTAACAGTGGCCACAGCTCGCTCGGATTCTCCGTTCGCCTGCGGGTACCGGGGGCTACTGGTGATGAGAGTGAACCCGAACTCTGCAAAGTCTTTGAACAATTCACTTGCGTACTGTGGTCCGTTGTTCGACACAACTGTCTCAGGTATCCTGTGACGGCTGAAAGCTTCTTTGATAGCCGCAATCACTGCTGAAGCTGATGGCACCTTCAACTTGGCCACCTCGATGTACCTTGAAAAATAGTCCGCCAGAAGAATCTAGGTCTCCTTTTCCCAGAACAGGTCCGTGCCTACTCTCTGCCAAGGACGCTGTGGTACTGTAATCAGAGGTTCCTTGTTCCCTGCTAAATGCTGCCATCTATAGGCTCAATTAGGAACAGCAAATTAGTATATGAGAAATTGACTATGAGCCCCTAATTTTCTAAAATGGCGACAATCAACAAAAGGAGCAAAGTTGAGCTGCAGTGTGACGCTGTGAGCTGCAGTCAGCACCAGCAGCTTTATATCGCCAATTTTAACTGACAGCTGGATAAGGACAAGTTTCCGAGAGATTCGAGCATTTGGTAAGAAAATGTAAGAAAAAGCTTGTTCGGTTCGACGTATTTGTGTGAGAAGACATTCTCGGTTATGAAATTAAACTAGAGCCGTGTGAGGACATGGCTATCGGACTCTTACTTACAAGACATCTTGCGCATCCATACTACTGCCATAGAGCCACACCATGGCCTTTGTCCTGCACTCCAGATCTCAGTTTCACCCATCACACTCATGCGGACAAGTCATTTTTCATTCACAATAAGTCTGAAGACGTTTTTTGTTTTTTAAGTTTTCACTCCAGAATAATAACCATTTAAAAGTCCAACCAACATTTATAGTTACTAATTTCATATTTTAAATGAGCCCTGCACTTGTTGATATGACTATTACTTGTTCATTTCTCTGTTGTTGTGTTTAAAAATTCTATAAATATTAAACTGCCATGGTGAGATATTTTTTTTGTTTCAAATGTAATTTGCACCCAAGAGCACACTTACTTCTGTTCATCTGTTACAAAAAAGTAAATTAAAGTGTTAAAAAAGTGAAGTTAAGTGAATATTTAATTTCAATATTTAATGTCAATTCAATTTTGATATGCATGTTTCCAATTAACCAAAAGACATGCTTAAGATAGCTGAAATGAAAATAAAAAAGGAAATGTTCAACACAGAACGGCTCACTGAAATGTATTTAAATTAATTGCTGTTATATGTAAAGAACGCCTGCCAAGGTGGGCCCCCCTACATTTTTAACACACCAAATCTGACACCTCTGCGTGCCACAGTGTGTGTTTCACTAGTGCTCTTGCTGGGATATCCGCGGTAATCAACTTTTTTCCCGGGACATGCACAACGTCAAACGAGAACTTCATCAGCCTTGGTCGAAACCTTAATATTCTTGGTGGAAGTTAATCCAATGCTTTTGTGCTTAGTAATGGCACCAGAGGCTTGTGGTCTGTCTCCAACTTGAATCTCCGTCATGAATGTGTGGCGCCTGTCTCTCACGCGCCCAAGTGGCCACAAGCGCCTCCTTCTCTATTTGTGCCTAATGTTTCTATGCCTTTGTTAATCCTCTCAAAATGAATACAATGGGTCTCCAAGTTCCCTCATGTTGCCTCTGTGTGAGGGCAGCTCCAAGCCTGTAGGATGAGGCGTCTGCTGCCACGCACGTCTCCGCAGTTAACGAGTAGGGAAGAAGGACACGTTGTGAGCTTAGTTTTTATTTTCTGAAAAGCGTCCTTCTGCTGCGCACCCCAGTGCCACTCGTTCTTTTTGCTGAGAAGGTCTTTTAACGGTTTTGTGTAAGATGCAAGATGAGTGAGAAACTTTCCTAAGTAGGTGGCCATGCCCATACAGTAACTCTCCTCCACACACAGTCTTATTTTCCCAGGCCATGGCTTTGGTGCCACCACAAGACCCGCACACCATTGTGTGGGTTGTGTCCCTCTGGAGATCACACCTATCTCCTCCATACGCTCCAGTTCCTCTAACTTCGTCCCGCAGCAGCAGGGGAACTCTGCGCGGGGTAGACAGGGCATATGGGACAGCTCCTGGTTCAAGTTCGATTTTCTATGGCTCTTTTAACTCCCGCAGCCCCGAAAACACTATTGGATACTGAGCTTTAACATCTTCTGGCTCTTTGTACTGCATTAACGTATTTTTTGAGCTTGAGCGCTTTAGTGGCATGGAGCCGAAGCAATGGTTTGTACAGCCCATTAACAACATACACATCTTGGATACTTGTTTTTTTGATTCTTTGCTAATTTACCTTTAAAGCGTACTTTGACATTCAGTTTCTGTTTGCTTGGGTCATACAGTGCTTTTCCTGGTGGCTGCAAGTGATCCATATTTTTGCATGGAGTATATGTTGCTTAGGATCACTGTAACACTTGCTCCTGTCCAGCTTGAAGAGTGTTTTTCTTTGTTTAAATTTATTATGTTACTCCACTCCTCCTCCTTCATACAATCCATTTCAGAATGCAAAATTTTCTTCACCATCACTCTCCCTGTAGAACTCAGTGACATTGTGGACACCACCAGCCGATCTGCACCTTTTTGCAAAATGTCCCTTCTTGTGACATCTGCATTCCGCATCACAAGCTGGGCACTCAGTCTGAGAGTGTTTTTTCGATTGTCCACATCAGCCGCACTCACTCATTTTTGAGGCCACTCTTTTATTTTCATGAAATGCTTTGCAGCTTTCTTTTGTACTGCCTCTATTTGTCCTGGTTGCTGTTCAACTCCTCTTAGGACAGGCTGTTGACTTTTTATTGTTTCACTCTGTCTCACTTTTGTCATGGCTTTTTCCAAAGTTAGATCAGCATCCAGCTGTAATGTCTCTGACATTCTAGCATCTCTTATGCTCACAACTATGTGATCTCGTATGAGCTCATCCCTCAGAACCCCAAACTCACAGAATTCTGCTAGGGTGTGGATCGCAGTTATGAAGACTCCACACTTTCTCCGTGCTCTTGACACCTCTGATTGAAGCGCGCTCTCTCGTAGATGACGTTCCTCTTGCTCACGCAGTGCGCCGAGAAAGCCTCTGTAAGTGCCACATACAACTTATTTTCAGCTTCCGTCAGGGGTAAAACATTTAAAATGTCCTACGCATCATCCCTGACGGCGTACATGGAAGCGTTTACATGGAACTATTGCGATTGTTTATCCGGCCCTGACGCTTCTCTGTAGCGCTCAAAACGCTTCATCTAGCTTGGCCATTCGGCAACTTTAGAGAAGTCAAACTTGCCCGGCGGAGCTAATTGTGGCATCGCCGCACCTTTCGCGGCACCCCATTCCATGATGCTTGCCTTTTTGCCTCTGACACTATGTTACGTAATTTCGTTTATGTCGTTGATTTGTAGGCTGAACATTGACGACACCTTACGCAGTGCACAACCACGAGTTGACATTTATTACAACTCTGTCCGTACATTTCTTATGTCCGTGTAGGAACATGAGGTAACACACATAAAGCTTTGCTTTATCCAACACTTACGTCTACGCTTCAGGTTAGAAATGATTAAACTGTACTTGTAAATGCGCTCAGTTATAATGCAAGCAGTCCACCTATGAGGGCAAAAAAGTATAAAGGTTCATTTCAATCTAGAGACCATTATTTTTCTTTTTTTAATTTAGACGGGTCATTATATGGACGTGCGTCGCGAAACTGGACTATTTCCATCATGTCTAGGGGGAAAAAATTGTGGCTGCTCTAAAGTAAATATAAAGTTAGATGGACACCATCTAGCGGCTACATTGGGTCAAGCGGCTCGATTCTAGCCCAAACTACTACTTTCACGACAGTGCTGTATTGTTGAAGGTCAAGTTAAATGCTTCCGTTATTTTTTTTTATTTTTTTTTTTTGAGAGAGAGAGAGAGAAAGTGATTTGAAATATATTTTGGATTGAATTATACTGAATTCTTTGAGTATATCAGGGGGAAAGTCACAATATAAAAACAACACAAAATCCAAATGTATTCTCATGGAAATTGCGTTTATATTTAACCCGTTTATATTTAATAGCTACAGTTATTGTAGAAAGAAAAAATACTCCGTTTATTTTTCTTTTCTTTTTTTTCTTTGCGTTTCAGAAGCGGAAATGAAAACGCCAACTGGAGAATCAATTCTCAGTCAACTATGTTCTTGTTCCGGCAGGACTGAACCATACTGGGAACGGGTGAGCATTGTTGAAGAGAGTCTTTGAAGGTTTATTATCGCGGGTAAGCCAGTAAAGATAAATATATATTTATACATATATTCGTCTTCAACATGTAAATATGCATGCGACTTTGCTAATGTGATACTTAAATTACATATTTACTTCTTTTCGAGTATTGTGTTTGTCGTGTGCCGCCTTTGGAATCTCCCTGAACCTGTCTTGAAATAACGCACTTGTGGTAAAATTTGATGTGAAGAGATGTGTGAAAAGCTGGTGGAGTATTTTCAGTGTCAGATGAAGAATAAAGATGCCGCGGAGGTCAGATGGTCGCATGCTGTGAACTCCAGGAAGAAATTGACCGAGGCGCTCCAAGGTGAGACGTTTTCTATTTATAAAGTAAAGTACCTGCGAAACATTGAAAACATTCAAATGGAAACACTACGTCATGGTTTTAACTGTTTACTTAAAGTGTTTATTGTTAGGTGGTTTTAGAAAACGCCAACCGTGTCACAAATTAACTGATTAAACGTGAAACAAAACACACACAAAATAGAATGAATACAAAATATTTTTGTTTTTTATATTCCACAAAATAATCATTTTCCAGACCTGATGCAGGGGTATTGATGAGCATAAGGGACACAGGTCCTCTACTTCAATGTTACCCAACCACCGGCCTGCAATCAGTTAGCAGGCCAGTCAGTACCAGGCCGCACAAATTAAACCATGAATAAAACAGTTTGTAGCGAAACATAGACAGCATGACAGAAATATTCATTATCACCTGGGCATAATTGTAGCAAGTTTATGCCAATCCACAAAAAAATCAGTCGAACAATGAATTGGTCCGAGGCGAAAAAACGGTTTGTCCCTAACACACACCTGCATCACAAAGTGTTTCATCCCCTACTGCTGATTACTTGTTATTAATTAGTGTACCAATAAATCTTTTTAATTACATATCTATTTTTCTACCTTACTGAGAATGAGCTTTATGGAAAATACGAAATATGACCACCTCAAAGGTCTTATTAAGACTATTCTTATTTTTGTTTGTCACGTTAGGTCAAACTGTATTGTGCGCTCTGTTTGTATTAATGCAGTGGCAGTGTTAGCTTGGATGGCAATACACTAAGTACTGCACAATACGAGGGGTGTCTGAAAAATAATAACAGTCATAAAAACAAATAGATTATAGATTTTTGAACATTTCTTTTTTTTAACATAGTCTCCCTCATTGCACCAAAGCATAGTGTGGAAGAACTATTTTGTTTGGGTCATATGTCAGCACTTATTATGCACGATGCTTAAAACCTTTCATACAACCCTTGTATTTGTAAAAAGTTAAAAGACCTGTATTTTAAACTTCTATCCATCCACAAAGCATCCATCCATCTAGCCATCCAAACCACTTGTCTTTCTACAGATAAATAAGTGCCACAATATTCAAAAAACAAATATGTGAATCAACAGTAATATCTGATGTAAATACATATAATGGACACCCAAGTTACGGCGTTCATGGCTTACGTTTTTTTCATGGTACAATTTGGAATACTGAGTTGTCACCTCTTTAAGGCATTTATCTATGGTGTTACATTTGTGCCACAATTGCGAGCGCGCAAAAAAAAAAATTGAGCGTAGAAAATAAAACTGAGCGAGCGAAAACAGATTTTGAGCGCAGAAAAAAAATATTGAAAAGAAGTTCCTCGCTCAAAATTCCTTTTTGCTCGCTCGCAATAGCCCTGTCTCGCTCAATGTCTCGCTCTTGCTCGCGATACTCCTCCCTCCCTCACTCAACATCGAGGTTCGCTCAACATCGAGCTCACGTTTGCTCAACATCGAGCTCACGCTCACTCGAGTCGTCCTCTGCGTGTGCTCAGTTCTGCTCACATGCTACGTTTTTGCCACAAAAATAGCCAATCAGAGCTTGTAAAAGCACATTGATTGACAGCTTGGTATCCAATGAGATTGCTTGTTGCGTTCACCTGGAACAAGCAAACGAGAGTGCGTCACATCGACTTGGGCGGGAGGAGGTGGGCTTATATCATTTAAGTACAAAAACAAACAAGGTAGTTCTATCAAATGATACGATACAGCAATAATAATAATAATACTGAACGTAATTCCCATACATTTTTTCTAAAGTAGTCTACCTTCTCCCGCCCAAGTCCGTGTTGACAGACTCTCGCCCTCATGTGTTACTTGGGGGCTACCTGGTCAACATGTTTGTGACCACCGGCTTACGCACCCACCACCACCATGCACACACAGACACACACACTTATGGGAGCAATTCTCTCACCATTCCCTCAATGTGCTTCCCTGCAAACCACTAACTAATTCTTACTCAACCTCTGTCAGCGTGATCAATTGGTGTTGAAAGAAAAAAAAATCAAAATTATGGTAAGTGAAAATGCAGGCAATGATGTCACAAATTAACCAAGTACAGCTCTACAACATCTATAGCCTTTAGGAACGCCGGTCAGATCTCTTACACCCAAGGGGACCAGCCACCAAGGAGTTCTTTGACCGCCGTTTTGACTTCAGCCCCTCAGATCGGAGAGCCCATATCCAAATTTCCAGACTCTGCTTCCTCAAAGCAAAACATTTTGTTGGAATTGAGGTCTTCTATGTATTCTGAACACAAGCGCACAATGTCCCAAGATGACATCAGCAGTGCCCCATATTTGCTCTACACAGTGTTGATGCTGCACTGCTTCATCCTCCTCTACCAGAATTTCCTTGAAGCCATCCGGAAGTCATTTTCCATGACCTCAGTCAGTACATGTCAGGATCCTCGGGAGGCCCAGTGGGCAAAAATGCCCAGTAGAATTCTTTCTTCATCTTGAAGGTGTCCCTCACAACTGTATCCTCTGACGGGTTCGTTGATTGCTGCCACGACAGGTACTGACCACCTTATGGCCACAACGCTGATCAGCTGCCTTGACAATGGAGGCGCTGAACATGGTCTATTCTGACTCAATGTCCCCCGCCTCCCTGGGAAGTGGGAAAAAAAACTGCCAGAGGTGTGACTTGATACTCCTTATGACAGGGGTTTTTGCTAGATGTTCCCTAGCAGACCCTCACGACACGTTTGGGTCTTGACTCTTGACAGGTCTGACTGGCATCCTCCTCACTCATCAGACCCAACACATCACCAGTTGGTGATCATTTGACAGCTCCGCCCCTCTCATCACCCGAGTGTCCAAAACATGCACCCAGAAATCCAATGACACGACCACAAAGTCAGCAGCTGCTCGTTTGCTGAGTAGGAGAAAAGTGCTCGATCATATTAGTCCTAACCTTGCACTGGCTGCCCGTCTGTGTTAGGATACAGTTTAAAGTTGTATTAATTGTTTTTAAATGTTTACATGGTTTGGCACCATCATACCTGTCAGGGCTTGTTCAGTTTCACATTACAACCAGAAGACTTAGCTCATCAAACCAGCGTACGCTACACGTAAAGCCCTCCACCATGGTGAGGCGTGGAGGGGAGGAATAACTCATGGGTTTTATTTGTATTTTTTAAATCTGGAATATGAACATATGCTGGAATATGACTGTATTCAGGTATTTGCAGTTGTTTAAATGGCCTACTGCAGCTGGAATTTTAACAGGGTTATTTATTGCATGTAATCACAATCAGTGATCGTCTCAACTTTATACAAAATGAGTATTTTTCACATTACTAATTGTAATACCTTAAAGAGAATTACTGTCTGTTTGCGTTTGTAAATAAGACACGCAGCTATATCGTTTAAATAGTAGTATTGTTTTTTTGCATGTGTACTGAATAATCACACTCCTATTTTCCTACATTGATAATGAATCAATCTTTTTACTCTAAGGTCCCACTCATATGATTGAGGCTGATGTAATCATAAGAGGGCATGACCCTAAGGAGCCCATCATGGGCCACCCTCCTGATACAGACAGTGACATTACACTAAAGGAGTGGCTTGAATGTGTCAAGGTGCACAGCAAGGGGATCAAATTAGATTTCAAGAGGTGAGACGTGACCAGATTAGATTCTACTAGTGGTGAGAAAAGACATAATGTTAACCCTTTTTATGCCTCCATACAGCCTAGATGCAGCTGCTCTTTCTGTGGCCCTGTTTCAGGAAGTGCTGGCTCAGATGACCTTTCCTGTGTGGATCAATGCTGATGTCCTCCCTGGACCCGGGAGTTTGGATGAACCATTGAATCATCAAGCTTTCTTGGCAGCTGTAAAGACTCTTCCCACTAACATTGTTCTCTCCCTTGGCTGGACCACAAAGTGGTCTGCAGGAGTTGATCATTCAGGTGGGTGGGGATTGGTTAGTGCTATTTTCTTGTGTCAGCTTGGCTGATACGGTTTATGGTATGTGCATTTATATGCATTTATATGCATATACCACTGCTACTACTACCATTACTACCAAAAGTAACATGACAAGTGGGCACATCTTCATAAAATATTCTAAAAGACACCATTTGTCACTTTCTGTGAAGGGAATCATATATTAGGTTGTTATCATTATGAGCTTAGTTCATTGTTACCCATTTATGCAATCCTAGTTCATCTTGACCCTGTCCTTAGATAGAACTGTTGACGCACGAAAGTGTGAGCCGGGACCTTGGCCTAGCTGCCGGTGGCGCCCGGCTGGCTCTTTTGTTGTGTCTTGTAATCTGCTATGCTTCTACTCAATAAAAGCCAGGGGGGGACGGCTGGGCAGTGGAAAACTAGCGTTGGAAGACCCACGAGTTACATTTGCCCAAGCTTTTTCCCTATGCCGGCATAGAAAAGTCAATCTTGGCTGGTCTGAGTTACTCTTTTTGCTGTTTAAGCAGCTAGGCTTGTCCTAGTCTTCTTTTCTGAGATTTCTCTGACACTTTCTAAGAATCATTTGTTAGGAAGGTGAATTTTGTTTCTCTTTTTTTTTTTTACTTTCTAGTGTGTCACTGGGATTAATGTGTTAACATTTTAGTAAACATCACAGATAGCTGTATATTTATTCATTTTGAATCGTGAATTTCTTTTGTTTTGCATTAGTTGGTATTTGAATGTAGTAATGATGTTACTGGTACTGTATGTCATTTTTGGCTTATAGGTCTTTAAACAGTGGTGCTTGTATTTTCACATTTTAGAGCTATTCAAGACTCAATGTGATATGATGTATTTTTCAGGTTATAGTTGGGAAATGGTTCATGAGATGCAGGACATATGTCAAGGCCTTGAACATCTTGTCACCTTCCCAGTACGGGCGGCCCTTTTGGCCCAGTCAATTTCTGAGCTCACATGGCTGCTGCAACAGTCAGACAGGTGACACACACACTTTTTTTTGTTTTTGTTATTGTTATAGTTGAGATGCAGTACACACAGTTACTTCATTCCAAATATGTTTGGGGAAAAAAACAACATTGAATTCAGGACATTCTAAAAATGTATTTACTGTATGTCCAGAATTATCATTTTCAAAACCAGTACTAAAGTGCATATCCAACATGAGATTTCATGTGTGTTCAGCTGACAATATGAGGCATATGGCAGGCTTGTAGTCTGTTATTGGACCTAGCCTATCAGATGGCAGCAAACTAAGGAAAGAGTATGATGGGAGAGCGGAATCTTCGAAGTAGTCAAATCAATCAATCAAATTGTATTTGTATAGCCCTAAATCACCAAAGTGAAGGCTTCACTATATGTGTCCTAATTATTATGAGAAATCATTCACATAACAGTTTGCATACATCAGGGGTCTCAAACTCATCGCCTGAGGGCCATAGCTGGCCTGCAGATGATGTTGTGTAGCTCCCGGCTTGGCATCAGCACTTAACGTTCGTGCAACCCCTGCACATGTTTTGCTGTGTTGTTGCCTTGGATGTTGTGGTTGTGTTTAATCACTTATGGGCTACTATAGATCATGCTCATGACAGCTTTCAGTGAAACTTAATCCTGAAATGGCACCAAAGCGGAAGAAAAAAAAACACCCTGTCACCAAGTCTTTGACAAGCCTTTTTCAAAATCTGCCATGAAGCGAAAAATAAAAAATAATTGGATTTTGGGAGCTAAACATATGTGAAAACTCACCAAATTTTGCACAATCATCGGGCCTGGTGAAAATGTTGATATTAAAATTATTTTACAGTTGGCATAAACGATTAAAAACTGTGGTTCTGAAGTGCCACCTGGGGTCGAAAAATGAAAACCAATCCTGGTATCTTTTGAGCTAGACTTATAAAAATTGGTGGCATGTTTAGCACCTCGTGACATACATTGTAAGTTCATTACGTCCCTATAAGAGAAATGTATACAGAATTTGAGCTATGAATTTTTGAATGTCCAGTCTTAGACATTTACAAGGCTCATACATTTTCACTTTGTCCAAGACTGCTGAGTCGATCAACTTCAATTTTGGGCTGTAGCACCAAGACTTAGGACACGCAGCATCTCAAGACTTAGGACACGCAAATATAAGTCTAGAAGTAGCTCTCAGTTTCAAAAATATTAGTTGCCCCATATGTGTAGTATTCTTAAAAGCAGGGCCACTGTCCGAAAACCATTTACGCTAAATGAGCTTTACCAATTCTGCTGACAAGAATTGTTGTCTATAATAGTAATTATAATAATTGTTGTCTTATCATTCCACATTGGAATGTGCAAACGGTTCACATCGATCGTTACAAATGTGAGTGTAACATAACCTTTGCAAGGTAATTGTGCAAACTAGTGCTATGTAGTATTGGAGAGAAGTAAAGACAATTTGCCCACATATGAGCCTTGATTTTGTGTGCCTTGATGTGTTCCTGGGCCCACAGACTGTGTGGGCAGCTCAAACATCACTTCCCATTGTGTTTTAGGTGAGTGGTTCAGCATAGTGGAAAAGGTCAATGTAGATAAGAGGGTGTGATGAGTCATTCAGTCAGGCACAGAGCAGAAACAGCTCAGTTTTGTTAAGTAAAGAATGGCAAGAAAATGTACATCTTGATATGAATGTGTACTTAATGTACTTCGTTTCCTTGTCAGTCACAATCTCAATCTGTTCTGTGTAGACAAGTGGATCTCAACATGGGGGTCTGCAGTCTGACTGCAAGAGGTGTGTGAAATAATTGTTAATAGTTATTAATAAAATCGTGTTTAATAAAAAAGAATAGTGTGTGTGTGTGTGTGTGTGTGTGTGTATGTATATATATATATATATATGTATATATATATATACATATATATATATATATATATATATATATATATATATATATACATATATATATATATATATATATATACATACAGTGGGCCCCCGGAACTCCCTCTTTTACAAACTTTTCATCTTGCGAACGTGGACAGCGTCCTCCCCCTCTTACGTACAAACCTTTCGTCTTACGAACAATCCAAGATGCCCCAACATGCCAGTCAATGTGTCCGTACTATTTTTTTTTCGCTTTGCTGCATCAACAAAATCAACTGTTCTCGCATGTCACGGTAAAGCCGATATGCTATTGCTCTTACAACGTCACAGTCACTGTCTCAGTCCCGGTCTCAGTCACGGAGATGCGGATATGCTATTGGCCGGCGTCACGTCAATCACAGAAATGCTGATATGCTATTGGCCGAACGCCTTCATCTAGCTTGATGGCACAGCTGGTCGGTTTGTTGTGAAGACTTTGCAAACTTTATCTGTTAGACATGGCTTCTAAAATTGCTAGTGGCGGTAAAGGAAGAACTAAGAGGATGAAGACAATAGAAATGAAGCAGGAGATAATAAAAAAAAAAATACGGAGTCGCACTCATAGTTAATATTGCTAGTGAGTATGGCCGTAACCGCTCGGCAATCTTCTAAAGGCAAGACTTTCCTTGCCAGGTGACGTACCTCGGTCAACAACAAAATGGAGAGGCTTCTTCTATTATGGATTAAAGAGAAGGAAATCGCGGGTGATATGTTCTAGTTTGAGAAAAGTTCTCGTTTAAGAAAATAAATAAATTCTGCGGGTTGGTCTCTGCTCCCCTCCGCCTCCACCCAGCTCAAGTCAAGTCGCCCCAAAGGTAAATGTCATTTTTCCTTTGTATATTTATGTTATTTAATTTAACTGTACAGTAGATTATTTTACTAATTTTTAATATGTGTATAAAGTCGTGATGTCTTTACCTAAGGTTTTTGCCCGCGTTGCACGCATTCACTAATTAACATAGGTTTGGATTGCCCGTCATACGAGCAGTTGGAGTGACGGAGCATAGCCGCTGAACGGATTAAGTTCGTAACACGGGGGCCCACTGTATTACTTGGGGGGAAAAACAAGACGAACCCAAAAGCAAAGTAAGTCAAACTCCACAAAATAAAACAAACTGGCAAAACCTAGACAGAACGTGACACCAAGAGCAGACAAGCCTAAACAAGATTGTACGCTAAATTACAAATCACACTTTAATATAAGAACATCATTTTCTGTCTCTAACACGAATTGAATGTGAACAAACTAAAATTACGAAAACATATTAAAAATGAAGAAAATCAATCAAATGCTCGACTCACCAAAACGTGTCTCCCACTTCTTTCAATACAAAATCCATTCTTCTTTTTTTCCTCAGAAAGACTTCAATGACTTGCTTGTAGAGGTTTGCGTATCATTACATATATTGACATGGACGCCAATGCTGAAGGTGGTGTCGGTCCAATTTCCGTTTTGTTCTTCAAGCCAATGTGGGTTAAAAAAAAAAGCGAGTAAATTTGATTTTTTTGCGAAATGTCCACAGGTCTGGCTTCAATGTACGCTATGCCTCATGGTTGCCATTAGCTGAAGGTTGAGCAAACGTTTGACATAAACAACTTAGCACCACCTTCGTACAGTGAGCATCCAGGCCTCTAGATGGCAAACTTGTGTGTGTGTGTGTGTCTATATATATATATATATATATATATATATATATATATATATATATATATATATATGACACACACACACACACATCAGTGGTGGACCATCAGGGCCATCAAGGCCTTCTCTGCTGGCCTAACATAACCTGACATCAAGATCATAATGAAAGTCAGTTTCATATTATCATTTTTACTAAATATATATGTTATGTATTTTTCTGATTAATAAAATTGTTCTCGATATTCTGTTCTATTCGTGCCATATTATATCCATTTGGTTCCGCTCCTTCTAATGTTGTAGTTGTAAATTGAAGTTATTAGCCAATTAGAATTCAGCTAACTTGAGTCGCCAGGCTGTGTCGCCAGGCTGTATGTAACCCGCCTGCTCTCTGAGGTGGTAGGGCATTCGCATAAACAACTGCAGGCTTTTGCGCAAGCGCAGCTGGACTTGTGAGCAGTCCCTATAATTTAATAGACAGCTGTAATACCCAACCGAGTCATAAGATCGCCATCGAGAGGCCTCACGTTGAACGTGATGCGAGTGGATGCTCACTGCAGGAAGGCGGTGCAATGCTCAACAAGCAAGCTACGCGGTGTCGGCTTTGCCTGATTGCTTTAGTGGCATAGCGTAGCTATGAGGTAACCCTGGCTGCTGGGAATGCCTTTTGTTCACAAAGGATCGATTTGGCATTTGAAGCAACACTTTTGCAAACTTCAATTGTTTAACCAAGGCAGCAACGAGACACCCAAGCACGGCTGGACACACGCGCTACGGTGCTTTTAAAAACTTATGGGGACACCCGAGTGGATATACGGTTTTGTACATCTCAGTTCGAAGGTAAAGAGGGCTCCTCAATGTGCTACGGTGCTTTAAAAAAACTTTTGGAACACCCGAGTGGATACACTGAACAACTCAGTGCCAAGAGAAAGAGACCTCCTTAATGAAAAGGTGAAGAAAAACCGGGAGATACTGAAAAGTCCGATCGATTGTGTCCGCCATTTGTTTTGGAGAGTGCAAGCCTTTTCTTCATTTATTGTTTCATTTTTAATATGTTTGTGTTATTTTATTTCGTTCGTATTCAATTAATAGCAAATGAATAAAATGATTTTCTTCTTATATATCTTTTATGAGGGTTCACAAAAATAAATTTCTTGGTGTAATTATGGCCGATAAACTATAATGAAAATCTCACATAAAACATGTGCAAAACAAATTGTCATGGAGCATCTCAGTACTAAGTAAGGCAAAACACTTTCTGGACCACAAATCACTCCACATTCTCTACAATTCTCTAATATTACCATATTTAAGCTACTGTGCAGAGATCTGGGGAAATACTTATAAATGTACTTTACAACCACTGTCTATACTGCAAAAAAGACCCATAAGGATAATTCATAACACTGGTTACAGAGAACATACAAATCATCTATTCTTAAAATCAGAAACATTGAAACTCACCGAACAAGTTCATTTTCAAACAGCACAAATAATTTATAAAGCAAACAAATAATCCACTTCCAGGAAATATTCACAAACTGTTTTTTTCAAAGAGAAGGGGAACATAATCTGAGGGGGAACTAAATTTTAAACATTTGTGTGCTCGTACATTAAAAACTTTCTGTATTTCAATATGTGGAGTGAATCTGGAACAGAGACAGGGGAGCTGGAGCAATGTCCAAGCATGAGCAAGTTCAAACAGCAGTACAAACACATAGTATTCACAAGTTATAGGGAATAAGAAGTGTGTGACAACCATTAGTGGTCTCATATATTGTCTGTCTACTTGTTTATTTTATTTGTTCCTTATTTTGGGCACATTCATGTTTATGAGTATGTGATTTTAAAAAAACTATTAAAACATTAACTATTAAATGGAGAAGGGGTAGGATTAAATAAACGTATGCTTCCTCCTAATCCTTTTCGAACATGTTAAGCCAATGTTTCAACTATTTTCTTTTTTCATTTGTTCTTTTGTTTGTTCGTTTGTTTGTTTGTTGTTTTGTATAATCGCATGTTCGAAATAAACCATTCATTCATTCATATTGGTGTGCTTTGTAATTTGGACTTCATAGAATTTCATGGGTATTTATTTTGAATTATTATTAGCTTTTTTAAGTTTTGACAGCATCACATATATTCACAAGTTTTAATGGCTGATGCGGGTTTATTGACGCTTAAAAGCGCTGGAAAATAGCCTGTCTAGCCCAGTAATGTGTACGTGTGTGAATGGGGCTATTTATTCAGGAGTCTGACATCACACAAGGAGTACAGTGTCTAAGGAACAAAAGGATGCCAAGTCTTTTAATGGAAATAAAAGTTTTCAGCCTGCAGAGGGCTCAATTGTGTAGACACCATAAAATCAGAGTGAAGATGTGGCAGGCTAGTTCATTTTTTTCAAAACTTAATTTCTGTAAATGAAAATGCTTTTCAGTATCTTGTGCGGCCCCCACGATCTTGTATGCATGCTTGACAACGTCGCGGCATGCTCCAAAATGAGACGACGGATGGTGTCTTGTGGCATTTCCTCACAGATCTGTGTGAGGGCATCCTTGAGCTATTGTACAGTCTAAGGAGCAACCTGGCAGCGCCTAATGGACCGAAACAGAATGTCCCAGAGATGTTCTATTGGGTTTAAGTCAGGGGATCGTGAAGGCCATTCAATTGTTTCAATTCCTTCATCTTCCAGGTACTGCCTGCATACTCTTGCCACGTGAGGCCGGGCATTGTCGTGCATTATGAAGAAACCAGGACCTACTGCACCAGCGTAGGGTCTGACAATGGGTTCAAGGATTTCATCTCGATACCTTATGAGAGTCAGAGCACCATTTCCTAGGCAGTAAAAGTCTGTGCGTCCCTCCATGGATATGCCTCCCCAGACCATCACTGACCCACCACCAAACCTGTTGAACGACGTTGTAGGCAGCATAACGTTCTCCTTGTCTTCTCCAGACACTTTCACATCTATCACAGGTGATCAGGGTGAACCTGCTCTCATCTGTGAAAAGTACAGGGCGCCAGTGAAGGACTTGCCAATTCTGGTGTTTTTGAGCAAATGCCAGTTGAGCTCCACGGTGCTGGGTAGTGAGCACAGGGCCCACTACAGGCCGTCGGGCCCTCAGGCCACCTTAATGAAGTCTGTTCCTGATTGTTTGGGTAGAGACATTAGCACCAGTGGCCCTCTGGAGGTCATTCTGTAGGGCACGAGCAGTGCTCAGCCTGTTCTGTCTTGCACAAAGGAGCAGTTATCAGTCCTGCTGAGGGGTTGAGGACCTTTTACGGCCCTGTCCAGCTCTCAGAGAATAACCACCAGTCTCCTGAAATGTCCTTCATGTTCTGGAGATTGTGCTGGGAGACACATTAAACCTTCTTGCTGCAGCACGTGTGGATGTGCCATCCTGCAGAGGTTGGACAATCAGTGCAACTTCTGAAGTGTTAAAGAATCGCCTCATACTGCCAGTAGAAATAATTATGCAAGCCAAAGTCAGCACGAGTGGAAAACCAGCCAAAAAAGATCAAGAGGGATAAACTTGATATGACCTCCACATGTAAAACCAGTCCTGTTTTGAATGTTTTCTAATTGTTATATACACATGTAGCAAATAGGGCAAAACGGAGATATTTACGGCCCGTTTGCAAGAACCGCGACTACATGTAGACAAGGCCACAGTCACAGTAATATGTCTTAGACAACTCTTGCTATGCTTTTATTTTGCTGCAAACTGGGCAAACAGGAAGCTTGGTGTGCTTTTGACCGTTATGTCCCAGTCTAGGGGCCTAGGACATAACATGTGTAATGGGCCCCGCCTTCCCCAACTCCCAAGCAGCCAGCCGATAACCCAAATGTTTGGAAAACAAAAGATACATTCATTTACATTACAAAAGGGTTACTGAAAGAGTGGAGCAATTAACTCAGGGTGAACCAAGGCCAAAACAACAAACAAAACAATCTGCCTCTGCAATAACTAAACTAACCTAGCAAACAAAACAACCAAAAGACAATAGGCTTACCTCCCTAGCTCCAAAAACAGGAGGAAAGAAAATGTACAACAAAAACGGCGGTTCACCCCTACTGCTCGGTTTCCAGACTATTAGTACAAATGCGTGGCTGGTTGGAAGCGAAGGAGGACGAGAGTTGTCTGCCATCTCAGCTTAATATATAGCAGGTGTGCGACCTGCCAATCAGCAGCAGCCAATCGTGGGCCTTCCTGGAGCCGACCAATCCGTGCACTGCTGGGGCACACCTAAAAAAAAAGATGCCAGGAAACACAGGGAAAAAGAAACAAAGCAGGCCGGTACCAGAGAGCATGACCCCTGAGTGACCCCACCCGTAACACCGTGGTAGTTACACAGGTGGGGGAAAAAAACGTGATTGAATCAGTGCTGATCGAGACGTGTATTGAACGCCTACAAGGGCAAAGCCTGTTTGCATAATGTTGTTTGTTAAATTGTTAAGGTCATGTTTTAAAGCTAAAGTGACTTATAAGGTAATCGCTGTTGAATTGTCAGCTAATTTAAGTTTCTCTTTTACACCTGCTGTGAATGTGTGCTATCGAAAAATATGGCTGATTTTAGTTGCATTCTTTAGTTTTAGTTTTACCCTGCTGATGTTGATACCAAGATGTGTATTAAAAGCTACAAACTACGATGAGGATGTCTTGCGTCATCACTTCAGAGTTTAGTTTGTTGTCTAGCTCGGACTAAGCTTATACTCGTCTCAGTGAGGACATTTTACTTTCACTTTGCTGTTAAGGAATGAACTATTGAAATAAATGAGCTAACCTAGAAAAATATTCATACAGAACATAAAGCAAATTGTTAGTAATCAATACAAAATGTATGCAAACTCCAAATTAATTCACAAACACAAATTACTCACATACATGCAAATGAATAAAAATACTGTCTCTACTGCACTAAATAATGTCACAAACAATTGTGACGATAATGCTCCCGACATTTTTACCCTTACCTTTACCTGTACCATTATTTTAACTGCTCACTTGAAAAAGTTCATATTCATATCTTGTTTAACATAAATGTACTGATAAATATCAAGTTTTTATTTGGGCAACAGTTTAAAAATGTAATAATATTAATTAATATAAATATATATTATCAATAATATTTTGGAATATGAAATGACAATGTATCTTATTTCACTTTTTTGTTTAATCTATTTTATCCCTTTAAAGCTATATAATTTATAGTTAGCTTTAAAAATAGCAGTTATTTTTGGAAAAAGTCATGCTCATTAATAAGCAAAACTTAAAAATAAACGGTCTCCCTTTGTTATTCTGTCTTGCAAAAAATAGATTGAAGTAGAAGTCATTTTTAAGTAATTGATTCTAATCGTTTTGAATTGAAAATTGTTGAGAATCGAAAATTGATTCTGAATTGTATCGGAGACCCCAAAATTGGAATCGAATCGAATTGCGAGACAGCCAAAATATATGTTTGTGTGTGTGCGTGTGTGTTTTAATTCCATGTTATTTTACATTAAATTGTGAAACTATGTATTACTCTTCAATAAAGCAATCAATTCAACCAGTTTAACTCATTGCGTATGTTCACTTTTTTTTTAGAGTTCAGACATTCAATCCCAGATACCAAAGTATTAATTTAACACTTTAGTATCTGGAAGTTAATGACTTTAATGTACTTAAGAATCAATTAAATACTGAAGTATCTGGGATTAAATTTCGGGCTCTTAAAAAAACATGAAAATACAACCCTGGGTTTGAATGAGTGAATATATTTTTAAAAATGTAATCATTTTTAAATTTGTCAAAATCCATTTTGTGTCTGATTGCTTGCTAACAATGCGATGAAGCCAGCAACACTAAGGTGGCACTTTATTTTCGAATGCTGTTTTTGACTACATAATTGGAAATCAAGCCAGTTATAAGGAGGTGTGCAATTTCCAATGAAAACCAAGAAGCAACTGATAGTTGGATTTAATCGAATACTTTGTTATAAAGAAATACAGTGATCCCTCGTTTATCGCTTGGGTGACGTTCCAAAAATAACACGCGCAAAGTGAAATCCCTGAAATAGACAGCTTTTTTTTAATTATTATTATTTTACAATGCAGTACTAAACTATAGAATAAAACCAAAAATCAAAACCCATTTTAAAGCCCCAAGTTTGTTGAAAAAAAGAAATCTTGGTAAAAGTCAGATTTTCAAAGCTGTGCATTTCTTCGTTGTTCTCGGTAGGCACACAGACGTGTGTGTTTGCTCTCGGCACGCCTACGAGTCACATAATTGGCTCACAGAGACCAAGCTGTTAATCAATGTTTTTACTAGCACGTTTGTAAGTGTGTGCTGAGCCGAGGGCACACGGGCACAGGAGAGACACAGGAGAGACGAAAGCAAGCTTTTGGATCCTCTTGCCTTTTGTAATAAATTGACAAGTGAAAAAGCAATACAGTACAGCATCAATATTTTATGTTGAGACAACAGTAAAGCCCCTGAGCCAATCAGGATTCAGAGCACAATGCGCTGTAAAAAATATCCACACTAAAAAATCCGTGACACAGCGAACCCGTGAAAGATGAAATGTGATACAGCGAGGAATTACTGTACTACAAAAACAAGACGTGTCAAAATTGATACGTTAGAATCATATTGCATCCCTCCTAATTGCGATATATCGATATCATCACCCAGCTCTATCTAATTATTATACTCTTTTGTTGTGTGTAGGTATTCTCTAACCGTGTGGACTGGCCAAAACGACAAATTTAAAATAGAGGACCTGCTGCCTTACAGAACCCGTATTGATGTCACCAGGATCTGCTATGACTTACCAGAGGCGCTAAGAACAGAGCTGACAAAGACTTTACGTGATGAAACATGAGTAATAAATAACTAAGCTGAAAATGGGAACATCCAAACCTCTGGATGTTCACGGTTCCACTTTTTGTTTTTCCTACAAGCAACGTTCTAAATGTACTTTTTTAAATGCAAGCCAATTTAGCTGGTGACTGGAGTTACCAGTCATATCTTATTTTCCAAGCCATTTTTTTAAACATTAAATTCCACTGTGTTTATCTTCTTATCTGCTTCCATTTTTGTTCTCCGCTCCAAACTAAAGTGTGGAATACAGCTCTGCTTTGCCAGCCTGCCGCCTGATTTTTTTTGTGAATGAATGTTTTTCTACCATTTTCCTCACCTGTCTGTCAGAGAAATCTCAGAAAAGAAGACTAGGACAAGCCTAGCTGCTTAAACAGCAAAAAGAGTAACTCAGACCAGCCAAGATTGACTTTTCTATGCCGGGCATAGGGAAAAAAGCTTGGGCAAATGTAACTCGTGGGTCTTCCAACGCTAGTTTTTCACTGCCCAGCCGTCCCCCCCTGGCTTTTATTGAGTAGAAGCATAGCAGATTACAAGACACAACAAAAGAGCCAGCCGGGCGCCACCGGCAGCTGGGCCAAGGTCCCGGCTCACACTTTCGTGCGTCAACAGTTCTATCTAAGGACAGGGTCAAGATGAACTAGGATTGCATAAATGGGTAACAATGAACTAAGCACATAATGATAACAACCTAATATATGTTCATCACACACATTTATAGTTTTGAAATCAGAGGCTGGCAAAAACTGTTCAAAAAAGAAATTAGGAATGAAAAAAAAGTTTGTTTGTTTTTTTACTCCAATTTTTAAAAGTTGAAGACAACTTGCAAGTTTGGTGTTTTAGCCAGAATCTTGTAGTCAAATCAGCATTTCGCGGGCCACACAAAATGATGCGGCAGGCCAGATCTAGCCCCCGGGCCCAGAGTTTGACACCCATGTTCTACAACGATGCAGTGGCATGGCATTATCTAAGTGCAATTTGGCAACAACTCTTCAAACCTCTTTTCAAGCAAGTCACTTGAAATCATTAAAAAAAAAAAAAAATCTTTATTTGGAATAAATGTTTTGTATTTGTGGAGAGAATTCCAATTCACCTCTGGGTTCAATAAAACCAAACGTTTTTCTCGGGAGCATCTTTAAAATCAACTGCAGTGTTTGTTTCTGCCAGGAGAGGTCCCTAGCTTTCGATCCACATGAGAGATTTGTGCACATAACAGAGAGTCGTATCCACCGACAGCAACCCAACCAAGAAATTCATGCACAGACTAGTGAAGAGTCGTAGTCGTGCAAGTGAGATATTCAAAACATTTAGCACCCACAGGTTTTTTAGTCATAGTCACGGAAAAAGAATTCAAACACACACAATTTAGTTGTACTCATACAGAAAAAATCATACTCAATTTAGACTCATATTCACAAGCTATCACTTTTACAGATAAGAATGGTTAAAAACGTATCCATCTTTTTGACAGCAATCTTACTCCATATTTGTTCAATCATTAGCGTTGTACCAGGAAGGAGGACCAGACATTTCCAATCTTCTAGATTTGTCAATAATTTGTAACAATAACACATTTGATCCGACCAATAGTATAGATTTTTGTTTACCAATTGCTTCTGTCAGTATTCCTTCCCAATGTCAATGACTTTCAGCGAAATTTTAAATCTTGAAAATACACTGAACTTATGACTGTACAATATGACTGGAATACAAACCGGATAGCTGTATTCGAATTAAAAAGAATACTGAAACTGAGAGAAAATAGAAAATCTATCAGCCATTAGCCATTGCACAAGCAAATGAAATGATGACTAGTTGTCCAACCTTTCTTCAAAGTTGGACAGTTGCTTAATCTGCTCACTCTGCATGGAGTGACGCCTCCAAAACATTTGACTGCTTTTCATGACCTTTGGGAAAGTAGGTGCACAGGGCATAACAGGCTTGGATCCTTTGAAACCAATATTTAGTGTTTTGCTATCTGCAGTCAGTGAACACAGGGTTACAGAGTTGACACCAATGTCAGGTATGGGAGCATGCGGGTTCAAAGGGGGGAGATATCCTGACCGAGTGGAGGAGATGTGATCTTGGAGAAGGGCCCCTGAGTCTCTTCGTTCAAGTCCGACGGCACCTCGTTTTGTGACTAAATGATCCAGAGACTCATGAGATCCTGAGGGAGCGACGGACCTGCTGTTAGTCAGCTTGACTCTGTCCGCTCCTTTAGTTAGGCAGTTTGAGCTTTTGTCTTTGCTGCCAAACTGTAGTAACTGAGAGTCTGAACTGTAATGGTCAATGCCAATCTTACGTTTATGAACAATATTCTGCAGACTGGAAATATTTAACTGCTGAAGACTGCCTAATGTGTTTCCATCGGCAGGAGTGGTTTTATGAGCAAATGGAAGGTGGCTTTCTTGATGCAAATTAGGGTGCGAAGTGGAATGTGTTGCACTTGCAGCACTGTCATAAGACATCTTTCGAGCAAAGATTTTTCCAACTTTTCTTTTGTTGTCGTTCCCTGATTTGTTGTCCAGTGATTTCAGTGGCCAGTCTTGCATGTCCATGCTATGGTGGCGTGAAACAGGCGGTCTACTATGGAAGTTGAATGATGAGACCTCCTCCGGTGGAAATTCTATTTGCTCCTCCGCAAGCGATGAGGTTTGGCCCTTCTGAAGAAGTAGAGATGGATTTTTGACCCATTTCTGGCACTGCAATCTCTGGATATTAAGCCGCTTGTCCGCATTAGGAACACTTAATGGACTAGGATGTTGAATATAAAAATCTGATTGAGATGTACTAAAGCAAACACGTAAACCAGGATTCTTGGCATTTCTAAGGTCAAGAAGGGGGCTACCAGGCTGAGGAGAAGCACTTGCTGAGAAACCCTGTGGAAGAATGTCAAAGGAGGAAAGACAGATTGGTGTGCAAGACGAATGCTCCTCGGGAGTCGGAGGGATTTTTAGGTACTGCTTTGTTGTCTGATGGCCAGATGGTAGCTTATTTGTGGTGATGATGATAATCTCCTTTCCCTTAGCTTTACAAGCATCGAGGAGGATCTTGAGGATCGCCCTGTTCTCTGAATTAACAGCATAAACAAGTGCTGACAAACCAGAGTGGTCCTCCAAAGTGGGATCAGCACCACTGCTTAGCAGGAGGGACAGAATTTCAGTTCCATCCTGCCCAAGGCAAGCATGTATCAAGGCTGTCTTCCCACTCTTGTCTTGAATGTTTGGATCTGCACCATTTTCCAGGAGATATCTGTTTCAAGGGCAGCTGTTAAAAATTTTGAACAAAAATGTATGCATTTGATATTAGGCGTTTAGGGATAAAAGGTACTTACTGGACCATTTTGTATCTGGGCACACTCTGCATATCTGAATGCCGTGTCTTGCAAGCCACCATCAGTGGTGTCTCACCATTTTCATTGCTCTCATTTACATAGGCCCCTCCCTCCAGAAGCAGCCGAGTCAGGCGAAGACGACTCTGATAGACAGCCTTCAGCAATGAATTACCATCTGTTCGTACTTCTGGTGGCTCATCCATTGTACTGCTGCCTAAAATTCAGTTGGTATCCAGAATTCTGGTGCATTCAGTCAATCATAGTTGTGCTGAGCACTGCAACGCCTATCAAAAAACAACAACAACAACAAAGACATTTTGTCACTATGTCCAGCTCCACTTGAAGGATCCCGAGGCATTTCCAGGCCAGCCGAGAGACATAGTCTCTCCAGCGTGTCCTGTGTCATCCCCAGACCTCCTCCTGATGGGACATGCCCAAAACACCTCACCAGGGAGGCGTCCAGGAGGCATCCTAACCAGATGCCCGAACCACCTCGACTGGCTCCTTTCACGAGAAGGAGTAGAGGCTTGACACTGGATGACAGAGCTTCTCCCCTCTGAAGGAGAGCCCGGACACCCTATGGAGGAAAATCATTTTAGCCGCTTGTAACTGAGATCTTGTTCTTTTCGACTCAGCTCTTTCTTTACCGCACAGATTTGTGCAGAGATCGTTCTTTCTTGATTCATGACATCAAATATTTTGATGGAATTTAATACATCGGCAACTGATAAAATTTGAATTTAAGGGAAATTCTTGTATTAATCATGAAACCATTTTCCAAGCACAAAGGCATTAACCTTTTGAGCCCTTCATCAGTGAATAGAATGCCAACAAGTAATTTGAAAGGATTGCCCTGCGATGAGAGTCAGTTTTTAACCTGTGTTTGTAGCTATTTTTACTTGTGTGGGATGACATTCACACCTCCATCTGTTTCATTTTGGGCTCAGGCTTGGCCTTCATCCACCCCTGACACAAACAGCATACTTAATGATGGGGGGAGCCAGCCATGAAATGTCATTCCTTAACTTCTTTAACAAATCATGGCTCTTCCAAATAATGACTAAAACCCTTGGTAACAATTGTAAATAACTATGAACATCATGAGTTTCAAGGATGTTCATTTAGTGTATAAATTACCGTATTTTCCGGACTATAAACCGCACCGGTATATAAGCCGCAGCAGCAAAATATGAGCAAAAAAATTATTTTTTGTCACGGATAAGCCACACGGGACTATAAATAACATGAGATATTAACACAAAAAGATGGTACATGGAAGCTTTCATTTTTGTTTTTATTTAATTTTGTTGTAATTGTCTGCCAACAGCAACATCTTCTCTTGAACAGACTGAACATGCCTGCATGTTTAGTCCCAACATATTTATAGAAAGTGGATGGATGGATATTTTCAACACTTTTAGAATACTGTTACTTAAATAGCGTTCAAAATTGAAATCAATCAAGAGCACCTTTTTTTTTTTATCTCCTTTTGTTTGACAGATTGTTATAGTGAACATAAAAACACATTGCACATAATTCATATATACAATCATAAATACATATCAAAATCATATATACTGTGTACTGTATATAAAATTTACACGTCACAAATTTATCCAAAATTTTATACATTCTCTTATTCAATTTAGACGTACATATTTTTTTTTTTAATATACTGTATTTTTTTAACTCTTTAAGCACAGCCATTGATTAAAATCTTTTCAGTTCTATTTCATAAGTGTTCCATAAATTGAAACTTGGAACAGGTACACACATTTGTAAAAAAACAACAGATAAGCCGCACTGGACCATAAGGCTCAGGGCTCAAATTATGAGGAAAAATTTGCGGTTTAGAGTCCGAAAAATACGGTAGTTGTTAAAAACAAACAAAAAACAAACAAACAAAATCAAAGAAATGACACCATCATTCTAATTCCTGGTCGATTAGACGACCACTGGGACCTTTTCTTGTACTGAGTGTTCCCATCTGCACCCTGGCACACATCTAGTGGAAACCGATTAAGACCATAAGGTTAGTGACAGAAAGTGGAACACGACACTAGCGTTTACATTAGCATTACATCGAGCTTCGCCATGCTACTGCTCAGTGCCTGTAAAATCCTTTGATTGCCTCGAAGAGATTTACAGTAGGCGGGGGTCGCCATCTTGGTCTTTACCGCACATCCGACTTTGGGCGGTATTGTATTCTTAACATTCAGTCTTGTATTTCTTTCTAGATTTACTTTTATTTCAACAGTTAGCACATAGTGTTTCCATGTTGCGTACACCCGTATTTGATGTGCCATTATGACGTCTTCATCGTGATTTTTCAACTTCTATCAGGTGTGCCATTACGTGGGTGCCACTGTGTCCAAAATGAGAGACTACATCATGTTATTCTGTCCACTTTTCTTTGCGTTTCACCATACTCCTTGAAAAGATGTTGTACAAACATTTTGATTGGGACATTGTCCTACCACTGGATATATGTGTTTATTCATTATTCATCTTAAGTGTTCATACAGAATATGTATTTTATCAACAAATGAATTCATAAATCCATCCCTCCACCTATCTACTACTTCATCTGAGGTTGGGTCGCGAGAGCAGCAGCCGGAGCAGGAAAGCCCAGACTTCCTTCCCCCCGGCCTCTTCGTCCAGCTCCTCCGGGAAGATCCCCTGGCGTTCCCAAGCCAGCCTAGAGACATAATGTCTCTAACCTGTCCTGAGTCATCCCAATTGGACAAGCTTGGAACCTCACCAGGGAGGTGTCCGGAAGGCATTCTGACCAAATGCACTCTCAATGCAGAGGAGCAGTGGCTCGACGCTGAGGCCCTCCTGGATGAATGAGCTTCTCACCCTATCTCTGAGGAGAGCCCGGACATCCTGTGGAGGAAACTCATTCGGCACCTTGTATCCGAGATCTCGATTTTTCGGTCTTTCAACCAATTTAAGGAAAAGAGTTGAATTGGGATGTTTAGAGGATAAACTGGTCTGGCAAAAGCAATCAGACAAAATTGGAACCAGATTGATGAAGACCGCTGTTTGTCATCAGTCACATTCATATCCCTGAAACTGATGCGCTCTCGCAGAGGCGGTGAAACAGCACATTCATGATTCTACAATTGTTTCCATGGAGATTCAAGTAATTCAATTTTTTCCACACTGCTTGTTCTAAACATGTCTATTTCAGTGTTTTTTCAAACCAGAAAGTTGCCAGTTGAAATGACTCGTTTTTTTGTCAGATCTGTGATAAACTTTTTTCCCTACAAAATGAAACAACAGAATGAACATTCTCCGGGACTGTTGGTTCCATGTATTTTTGTTATTAAAATGATGTGGCTCCATCTTATGTGATGACAAATTAATGACTCACGGCAGACAAAAATAATAAACCTGTACGAGGTGATCGCTGATAAACATCTGCAGCGATAAAGACAACAAAGATGCAAACCTACCTTGAAGAATGTTATCCTTGAATGTGGCAACTGTATTTTTCCTTTTGCTGGGTCAAGTAGTTGTCAGCATTAAGACTCAGGAGAATCGTGCAGGGAGAGCAGCAATCCGGCTATTTGAGAGACTGGTAAAAGGAGCCAGCCAGGAATATAAGTCACATGTGAGTGGCAGCAGCTGGAGGCAGGCAGCCAATAACAGCACATGGAGACATCAGCAGACACAGCGATGAAATCGGTCCATGGTAACGCATTTGCGCAGGTAAGACTCATTTCTTGTCATTTCCGGTTATTCACACATGATTGTGAGGTATAACAAAAAGGCGGCTCAGACGTCACAGCAAAGTTCAAGACATGTTTTTTTTTTTTTTTCTTAACCTTTTCAATACAAATTCCTTTTTTTTTTTTTTTTTGGAAAAAAAAAATCTAGGATACTTGGAAAATTAGTTTTAAAATGATTAGGTTACAGGCCCTGGAATTATTTGCTCAATTGGTATTTTATAAAAATAACAACTTGAAAATGTGCAATTTCTGAAGACCATGCGTGTGAAGGTGATAACGCTGAAGGGAGAGGCATTGAATGGTGGAATGATGTGGAATGTTTGAATGGCTCAAATCTGTAAAGTATTCTGAATATTACAAGGCTGGAACAGTTTGAATAGGCCAAATAATGTAGAAGATACAAGGGAAAAACTGAAAAAAGTGGAATTGTGGGAACATTTTGAAATGTGGGAAGAGGAAAATGGATACACCCATGGAATGGCGGGAATCAGGGGAATTGATTAAAGTTAGAAGGGTGTAAATCGGATGAGTAATGGCGAAGAGGGAAGGTTACAAAGTTTTGTTGAGAACAGTGGGAATGAATGAGGAATTATGCGTAATAATATTAAAAGAGTTATGAATCATTGAAATGTTTGAATATTAGTAATGATGAAAATTGGAAAGGAATGAATTGAATTATATATATGACTTATATTAGTTCCCAGACTCAGGAACAAAGCTGTTCCTGAGTCTGGGAACTAATATAAGTCATATATATAATTCAATATATGGATATATGGATAAAGCTATCCACCAGGCCGTGAGACTGCTGAACTCTCCAGCCTTCCCACCCGTGAAAATGTTGAACACTCTCTCTCTCCCCTCCCCCCTCCCACACTCAGCCCCAGCCAGAAGAAACACCTAACTGGCAGACGAAGTTTAGGTCATTGGACTTAGCGATGACATGATTGATAACTAGATTTGAACTCCTTCAGTCAGAATTTAGGGCTAATACTCAATTGAGACAGCCCTTGTAGAAGTGACGAATGATCTTCTCTTAGCCATGGATTCCGACATCTCATCAATATTATTATTGCTTGACCAAAGAGCCACATTTGACACTATTGATTATCATATTCTCATAGAACGTCTTAAATCATGTGTTAGTTCAGATCTTATATCCTGGGAAGGACGTATAATGTTTCTTATGGCAATGCGATCTCTGAATCTCCGTCTCATGTGGTGTCTCGCAGGGGTCAGTAATTGGTCCTTTACTGTTTTAACATCTATATGATCCCTCTTGGCAATATTATACGTAAACATGTTTCTATTGCTATGCTGATGATACCCTCTACTATACATGCTTTTAGAAATAAGAGAGCCGTGCAAGTGCAGTAACCTGGAGGCCTGCCTTGCCGAGATTAAACAATTCAATGTATTCCAATTTTCTGCTGTTAATTATTGGCCCTGGTCATCATCAGCACATGTTTAAGAATATCAATTTGAACCTGGATAACTGCACTATACACCAAAGTAATTTTGCAAAAAACCTTGGCATGATATTTGACTAAATTCTCTCTTTTCAAACACTTATGAAGATCATGATGAGTGGCGTTTTTTTCAACTTGGCAATGTCGCTAAAATTCGCCCTATTTTGTCTCCTAGCAATGCTGAAACATTAATTCATGCATTTGTTACGTCGCGCCTTGACTATTGTAACGTTTTGTTTCCTGGGCTTCCCATGTCCTGCATCAGAAGTCCACAGTCAGTACAAAAGGCAGCAGCAGGAACAAGAGTTCTCCTCCTGCTTCTTATCCCAGACCCTGGCCACCAGTCCACTTGTTTTACCGCCAGCGTGCCATCTATCGTTAATCCTTCGAGTTTATCCCATGGCAGCTTTATTTCAGTTACGCATTTGGAAACCTCCTCAAAGATTCCCTTTCCTGTGGTTGTGTCATGCATTGATTTGTCCCAATAGCTCCTCCATAACACACATATTTGAGTCCACTCCACGGATGAAGACTGACAGCTGAGCAGTATCAGATGCATCACTGCTCTCAACCACAGCAAGGGAGAATGCAACAAAATCTTTTCCCTTTTCCAAAAGCTGGTCATACACATTAGTGGCTAGCTAGATCACGTGCAATCAGCTACTGTGTTTCTGCTTAGGCTCACGGTTGAAAAGGCTTGCTTTTTCTCTGGGCACGAGATGTTACAAACTTTCAACATGAACTTTTTCACAAGCTCTCCCTCATTAAAAGGCGGTGCTAATTTTGCGATCTCTCTGGACTTCCGGCGGAGAGGCGAATGGAGTAAACGCGTGGACGCGTTGCTCCCGCACTAACCTGACATAACACACCTTTTTACGACTTGCATTCGTTTACATGTTTGAAGATCTGTGACCGTACATTCCTGGATATACTTCATGGCGTCTGGACCTCGACTCGCAAAAGATAAAGACACAAGGAAAGAGGACACTTCTGGCGCGGTTAACCAAGTTAGCATGCAAGCTCTCACCAGCCTGTTGGAGGATCACAGGGTTGAGTGGCAGCACCTGTTTTATGTTCTGGAAAAATTCGGCTTTGGCACAGAGTTCATTTCATGGATCAGGCTGCTTTATGAGTCCCCAACCGCACGTATCATCACAAACCATGTCACCTCTCCCACTTTCACTCTACATCGGGGTACCAGGCAGGGTTGCCCTCTTTCCCCCCTCCTATTTGCCTTGGCTGTAGAACCATTGGCCATTTGGCTTCGATCCGAGGAAAGGATCGAGGGTATCTCAAGATGCGGCATCACTCATAAGCTGTCCCTTTATGCTGACAATTTGCTGCTTTATCAGTCAAACCCCTCTACGTCGGTCCCCATTGTCATAGACATATTGACTCAATTTGGCAAATTTTCAGGTTACAAACTGAATTATAGTAAAAGCGAACTGCTTCCGCTCAACCATCTGTCTAACACATCTTTAGCTGCCCTCTCATTCAAGATTACACCACGTGGGTTTCGTTATTTAGGCGAGTTCATCACCCCAGCCTTTAATAACCTGTTTGAGGCGAATTTCCATCCTTTAGTGGAGAAATGCAAGCAGGACTTGGCCCGCTGGTCGGCTCTTCCTCTCTCTTTGTCGGGCAGGGTCAACCTTGTCAAAATGGTGGTGCTCCCTAAGTTTCTTTATCTGTTTCAACACATCCCCGTCTTTATAAGAAAATGTTTTTCCTGTCAGCTAGATCATTTAATCTCATCATTTTTGTGGTCGGCCAAGCCCCCTCGCATCAAAAAGGCTTTGTTACAACTACCAAAATGTCATGGTGGTCTCGCGCTACCTAATTTGATTCAATACTCCTGGGCATGCAATAGAGTGAAACTTATCCGCTGGTTGGACGGAGGTCTCAACACACTTCCCTCCTGGACCGAAATTGAGTTGAGATCCTCGAGGCTTCCCCTACATTCCCTCCTTACACACGATTGCCACTCAAAATGAACGTCATCTCTCAGAACAAGGTTGTCCTCAGCTTGCTGAGAATTTAGACCCAATTTCGTAAAAATTATGGCCAGTTCTGACCTTACAGAGGCTTGCCAAAATTTACCCTGGGGTTAGCATTAGTTGCAATAGATGTGACCAATCGCCGGCTAACCACACTCATATGTTTTTTTTCCTGCCTTGCACTTACTAGCTGTGGCATCAGATATTCCGTACTTTATCAGTGGTACTCTGAGTCGACCTACACTTGGACCCATGCACCGCACTTTTTGGTAGTCTTCCCCCCCCCCCCCCCCCCCCCTCCCCTCCGTACCTAACCTGCCAGTCGCTAAGCGGCGCGTACTGGCCTTTACTACTTTGCTGGCGAGGCGCCTAATTTTATTTAAGTGGAAGCACGCTCTCCCTCTGACGCACAACAGCTGGCTTCGAGAGGTTCTGACCCACATCAAGTGGGAAAAGATGAGGTTTTCACTCCCTGGTGCAAGTTCCTCCTTCAGTGAGACATGGAAACCCTTCGACGATTATTTGGAAAATGTCGTGATTTGCCCAGACAGCGAGTAGATGCCCCCCCTCCCCTTTTTTAAAATTTATTTATTTATTCTCTTCATTAATCCTTTGGCTACAGTCATACTTGTTGATACACTGTGTTTTTGGTTGTTTCATGTTACGTTTGAGTGCGTGGAGTGGAATGAATGGATGTTTGGTGTTAAAATGGTTGCCGAAGATGCCTATTTACCAAATGTTTTTTTCTCAAGCAATACCTGGTATTGCACTCTTTTAAGTATGTTTACTCGTTTATCGGATGTGCATGTATGAGGCTTTGTTACATGCTGTATTTCAGACACCATTGTTTTTCGAAATGTTTGAATAAAAAGATAAAAAAAAAAAAAAATTGCGATCTCTGCTGCCACAATATAAGTAGCCTTTATGGCAGCCTCACTTTGTGATGTGGCTTTTTTGAACATACAGTATTCTGTTGTGAAACTAAACTGCTTTTCATCTCCTCCACTTTCTGGCTCCTTTGAGTCATGTACAGGTCCTTGTACTTGTCATGGTGTTTTTTTTTCATAGTGTCGTCGAATGTTTGTACTCCTTAGTTATAGCCACTTTGACTCCACAAATCAGACAAACAGGTCTGTCTTTTACCTACGTAAACATGCATTTTGTCTCTCACCTGTCCAGAAAGTTCCTTTTATCTGCATTTTTTTTTTCGCCATTCTTGGGAAAGGGATCCTTATTGACAGTTGTAGCTTGAGATCTATGACTTCTGTCACTGAGGAGAGGGCGTTTCTGGGACCTGTCCTGATTGATACGCCAAAACAACAGCAAGGCATTATGGGGAGGTTCCTGCCCAATGACGTCGCCTGCTGTCAAGACTGGGCGTTTCCAAGCCTAATATGGCACAATGTTTTCTGTAATCTGTATTGTGTATCTGTATTTGTCAGTATTTGGTGCGCAAAGGATCCACTTAAACCTGTTGAGCCTGGAAAGGGGATCCTCCCACCTGTGGTCCCTTCTGAAGGTTTTTGATTTCTGGAAGCTTTGAGCAGAGGATGCTGTTGTGCACCTATAACGAAAAGATGTCTCTGTACTACTTATTTTTTGCAAAAGAAGTCTCGATATGAACTTTCACCTGTGAAGCCCTTTGAGACTTTGGTGATTCAGGGCTATACAAATAAAATTTGGTTTGAGTGATTTGAAAAATGGAAGTAGTCGTCGCACAATTAATTGGAGTAATATGTAATTGGAACGGTGTGAATTGGATGAACTGGGAATTAGTTGAAATGCGTCCAAAAAATGGGCAGAACAAAAATGAGGAATAACTTATATCTGAAGGCAAAAGCCTTCACACAATTAGATGATGTTATGACCCTTTCAAAGTCAGCCCAAATTGGGTGTTAACAAGGCCTGACTAGTGAAACATCCCTGGACACCCAGGGGTTACTTTTGGAGAGGATGGCATTATCGTTCAAGTATTCATTTTACATACGTTAAATCCAAAATATTGGTGTGATCATTTTGATATTTTCAGAGATTATGTGCACATATTTAAATGTGCAATTCTTCCCATGATTGTCGTTTTGACCATCGACAGTGCACTTTACATGAAGCATTTTAAAATGTACTCTAAATGTAATATGGGTTTCACTGTGGAGAGCTACTTTAACAGTAGCTTTCTTACGTGAATAATTAGTAATCCCAAGGCTAAAAGAACCGAATGTTATCTATTTAAAAAAACATTTGGTGTTGTCTTGCCAAAACAAAACAGCTCTTTGATGTGGAAATGAGTTTATTGTGCCACTGGGACTGCACAGCATGAATAAGGTCAACAAGCGTTCAGAACATCAAACTGAGAAGTACAGTATATTACCATCTTCCTTTTCCGAGCAGGATTTCTGTCATTTCCAGCAGTGAATGTAGTAACAAGGCAAAACAAAAGGGCAACATCAAGACCAATTTCCTCAAGGAAAAATACTTTTCAATTTCAATATAGATGCATTCAGAACATAATCATGCTTCCCACAAATTAAAGCCTTTTTTCATCTATTTGATCTCAAACAAGCACTTTCATTTTCAAGAGGAGTTAATTGGCTAGATTAGTTTTTCACCAATGGTTTGGCTCACTTCTTAAAACGGAAATTAAAATTAAATGATACACTGGAGCCTAGAGTTTGCAATCAGCCCATATTTAGCAAACAAATAGATCTTGGTGATCTAAACTCCTAATTTATTTTTTTGGAAAAAGCAAAAAGTGGAAGCAAACGAGCCAAAGCATTTGCATATGATCTTTGCAATTTTGGGGGAGCTACTTGTGTGAGTAAGCAATCTTGTTTGGAGCATGTCTCAACATTTTTGAGGGAGAGATGAGATTTTGCTAATGAGAAGAATCGTTGTACAGTATTGTAAGACTGTTTAATCAAATGATTGTTTTAGTTTTAAAAATGGCATTCCGGTTTCAAGAAATTAGCCAAACCGATGGGAGAAAAACTAATGCGTCACTAGAACAAAATAGAATAAAGCACATTTTTCCAACACATCATAGCAAGCAAGGAACGTAAAAGCGGTTTAATAAGGAAGCCAATGTCACCAAGTTCCAACACTTGACAATATCACAAAATGTTTTAAAGTAACTGTTCAAGGTTAAAAAAAAAAAAAAAAGCTGCTGTAACTTTTAGAGATGGAATCCAATTGTTAAGAAAACTAAGACAACAAAGCGATACACAAAACCATTTTTAGTTCTCTATTACAAGTGAGGCTACAATTACACTGGCACATGGATAGCTTAATAAAAACACAAGAAAAAAATAAAGCTTGACATTAGCGCTAAGCCAGGTAGACACAGGTGATGGTGGACCCCATTTTAAACATCAATCAGTACATTTTATATTGTCTTCTAACACCTTGGAACCGAGACACTTACAATATATCATAATCCTTCTTATCCTTTTTGCCTTCACCCTCAAAGTTGTCTGCCCCATCGCTGTTGTCATGGCGACGCTTGCGGCTGCTGTTAACACCAAAACGAGGGTTCGTCTGTGGCAGGGGTTCCATACCCAAAACCTTATGAATGTGACGGAATGCCAACAGCCTCAGTGCAAACTGAGACAAAGACAAAAGACACACATTTTAGTCATTAAGTTGGTTTTCAGTAACTGAAATAAAGCTTAGTATTGCACAGTTCAGCCTGATTAAAGGAAAATTAATTGAGCTAAGGAGACAAATTTTAAAAATCGCCAGGTAAAATTTGGCTTTTTCGCTAATAAAAAGCATGTAGTAGTACAGTGAGTGGCGAAAGGAAGAAACACAAAAATGGAAGTACTCGGGTGTTGGTTCTTTCTCAACCTGCTGAAATGCAGTACTGTACAATGTACTATTGACGTGCATCCCAAAGTATGGGAATAAAGGCACCACTTCCCGCACAAATTCCGTCTGGCAATCCAAAACGGAACTATACTGAAGAAAGCTGTATTGCCATAGTCAAATTTAGGGTGCCGCACACCAGGTATTATGTGTTGCCGTTGAAGGCTTATAAAAAACTGTCATGTTCGGTTGTACCTCCAAGTAAAAAACTGTGTTCGTAAATGTGAAAATAGTATTTGAGTGTGTGTTGAGTTCTGATTTCACTATCAAATGGGGCAAACAGAAGTTGTGCCTTAGTTGCTGAATACAAGGTAAATGTTCAAACATGTTAGTTAGAATGTCAAACAGGACTGCTTATGATGTTACTGTACGTCTCACACACAGAGTAATGCTCGCGCTGCATGAGCACACACATATATTTGTATGGATATACTTGCGAAGCCATTGGTTGACAATATATTTCCTAGCCCCTAACCTTAATTATCAGAAACGGTTGCCTAACCGCAACCCTAACCCAATTCAAAGCATGCCATTTCGAAAGGTCTCTTTTTATGATGAACAAGAATAAGTGCTTGTACCTGGGCACTTAAGGTTATGTCCTCTCTCTCCTGCTCTTCAATAGCTGCCAGGGTATCTACAGCACTTTTTTCACAGGGATCCATTAGTCCAGGTCCACCTGTCAAAACAAATACATCTTATGCTATCTACCTTATCAATGTGAATGCAGTATAATGAAGAGCAACATATTAAAGTTTCAATACTATATAATAATATTGCAATGGTTTTTCAGATCAAACCAAAGCAAGAACAAATGCTTGTTTTTATGGCATAATAACAGACTGTTGTCGCCATTACTGCTGCACCATTTAGTTCACTGGCAGAAAACAAATATTGAATCTGCACCTTATTAAATATTTAGGATGTCACATTACTTCCTATTAACAAAATATTAAATGTCACAAATCTTTTATTTATTTTAGAATTCGTTGAAAGCAGCTAATAATTAGGCCACTTCAAGTAATTGACATAGTAATCTGTTTGACAATTGAGTGAAAATGGAGATACTGAATCTGTCCCATCAATCTGGGGCCTCATCTGGACCGTAAAAAATCCAGATATGTACTCCCGTATCAACCCAAATCAAACACACATACACAATCAAGCAAACGCACAGACACAAAAATAATAGATAGAATGGGAAATACAACTGAAGCAAAGCAAAACAATGATGTGATTCTGAGAAGCATTCAAACATCTTATACTGTAAATCCAAACATGAGATTCCTCTTGTCTATTTTTC
>NC_142369.1:35090000-35137500 GCF_059441005.1 Hippichthys cyanospilos | reverse complement strand
TCTGTCAACAACAAAATGGAGAGGCTTCTTCTATTATGAATTAAAGAGAAGGAAATCGCCGGTGATATGTTCTCATTTGAGAAAAGTTCTCGTTTAAGAAAATAAATACATAAATTCTGCGGGTTGGTCTCTGTTCCCCTCTGCCTCCACCCAGCTCAAGTCACGTCGCCCCAAAGGTAAATGTCATTTTTCCTTTGTATATTTATGTTATTTAATTTAACTGTACAGTAGATTATGTTACTAATTTTTAATATGAGTATAAAGTCGTGATGTTTTTACCTAAGGTTTTTGCCCGCGTTGCACGCATTCACCAATTAACATAGGTTTGGATTGCCCGTCATACGAGCAATTCGAGTGACGAGCATAGCCGCTGAACGGATTAAGTTCGTAACACGGGGGCCCACTGTATGTATGTATGTATGTATATACATATATATACACCTCACCTTCTGCCTAAGACAGCTGGGATAGGCACTAGTGAGCCAGACACCGAAGTGATCAACACAATGGATGGAGGATGGAAATATTTACGTTTGTGTTGAATCCCGGGTCAAATTTGAGATATAAATTCAAAGTTTTAATGTATTACTAAAAGCCTTGCAGCAACCAATTTCTTTCTTATCGTTAAGACTGTAACAGGATTGTTGTTTTCATCAAGCTTTTCATCAATTTAGATCAAAAGTCATCAATCTAATAGGACACTCACCCATCCTGGAAAGGATGACCAAGTTGGAGCTCGTTGGCAGAGGTCTCTAAGTATCCGAATGATGATCACACATGACTGCAATCCATTTGCTCTAGCCTTGGGATAAAATAAAATTTTATTTATGTCCCATATCAATGGTGAGTTGTGGACATTCAAACCATTCTTAGAGGTACAACAACTACTGTACATAATGGAAGCTTGAGTATGGGTTAAGGCATTAATGAGCCTTCAAAATTTGCAATCAGCTGCCATTGTCAGCAGTCTTGTACCTCGTAGTTAGTAAAAGTGTTCAAAGTTTGCAAGATGCACAAGAAATGAGCACTTTCCTTGCCATCTTCTAAACCCTGATTCTTGGTTTATCAAAGAAACCCACAAACATGTATTTCAAAATACGAGAGTCTGCCTTAGAGAAGACTGAAAGAACTCAGGAAAGCTGCAAAAATTTACCTGTGATTTAGCACAGAAAGCGGTATCACAGGAAAATAATCAGATTTTCCTTTGTCTCTCAATCCGATGTCATATACATATGTAGAATAAAGGACAAAAGCCTTGTTGAACAACTGGGTGTAAGGTATCGTGCAGCCTTATGGAATCCTTTGCAACTACAATTGAAAAGGCTATAAACTAAGATGTCTAATTTTTGACAAGCTATAAAACATTCACTAATCCAATTTTTATGAAGGGATCCTTTTTTTAAATGAATTTCCCCAGTAATAGATTTAAATGTGTAAAATAAGTAAATGAGTTAAACAAATAATGCATCTCATAAGGCTACAATAGTGAAGTAAAATGATGTTCCGAACCTGGAACCACTTAGCGTGGCGCAGAGCAGCCAGAGCGTCAAGGCATTTTTGCCTGTCCAAGACGTCCGCTGGATCTTTCACCAAACCCGAAGTTACATCTAAAAATGGATTTGAAGTGTCACAATGTTGATGAGGAATGGGTGTTTGACCAGGTCAGCAAGGCTGGCAAAGAACAAACACATTGCCACACATACCAAAGATTCTCTATAAAGCAACCCACATTTTACTCCCCAAGTTTTTTCAACAATACCATAAGCAGTAAAAATGTAACAACACTCTGGTTTACTGGACAGTTACACATTTTCAATGTGTTAAGTCATTTGATTTTGAATTTGCTTTTAGCTTAATGTTGTTCATTGCTTTATTTTGAAACCACCATATATGAGGAACTTAGTCCAAACCAGTTTAAGATGACACTATTTGCAGCCATTACCATTTTATCAGGTAATAGTTTTTTTGTTTGTTTGTTTTTAAATAACAAGTTACCATGAGAAATATACCTTCAATTTAAGATGATAGATTTGGATGACTATTACAATGCGTTGCAGAGGTAAAGTAAAGGCCAAGACCTATGACAGCGACCTGATAAAACCAGCATGGCAATAGTAGGTGTGGCAACATTTTTGGGGAGTGGGAAAACCTTGGTCAAAAATCCTTCCGAAGCTGTTGGGCCAAACTAAATCTCTGATGGGAGAAATCAATGGACAATTTCTTTTTATTTTGGTCAAAACCATAAATGGGTCATTCGGTTGAACATGTGAATATTATGAAATGAAACAAAAAGTAAGTGAATAAAGTAATGAGTGCTGAACGAGAGGAAAAAAAATGCCGGCATCAAAAAGGTTAGGATATCACAGCATGCATACCTGGCATCAGTGGGCTGGAATAAGACCTCAATAGACAATGTATGTCTAAAGCTGCTGTACTCAGGTCCAACCAACCAGTCTACCAAAGCCTTCATACTTTATTAATACTCCCCTAAGAAAAAAGTCTTTTATCTGATTTCCTCATGGCTATGATCATAAGATATGTAGTTGCTGTGTGAATCTGCCATTACTGGAGGCGTCCTTTCCTCTATTGAGGCACATTTTGTATTCAAGAGGTGTCAATGTACCTAGGGGAGCACTTTGGATAAAAGACAGCGTAGTGAACTGTTCACCAGAACACAAGAATAGTATTTGTTTCCTGTGGGTGGGAGTTGGGGGTGGGGCACACAAAAATTCTCTCTCTTTCTATGAGGAGGATTCTGATCTGCCACAAGCAAAAAGTTGATTTGAATGCTGGGTTGCACAAACAACAACCCTGACACAATACATAACAATATTCATTGTTTAGTTAAAAAACAAGAACAACAGTTTATTCTACTGCTGTTTTCCTTGCTTATTTTTGTCAGTTAAAAAAAAAAAATGCACATTTTTCAAGATCATGTTTAAAATACAGCCAGAATCCGTGAGAGCACAGGAAACAAAAATTCGAGGGTGTAACTGGACTATCACAATGCAAACACTGATCATGCTTTGCTTGAAAGGAATAGCATTTGAGAAGAGTTAAAGATCAGAAAGTCTAAAGAGCAAGACTGCTGGCACCCTCGTTCACTTTACATTCCATCTGATCTCTCCAGCAATTGCAAGAGCAGAAGTTAAATGGGAATAAGTTCTATTAGGCTCCCATCTTATTTAGAACATTTAAAAGAACATAATTGTATCCATTTGCAGTTTTAGAAACATTTACAAAAACAAAGCCTGAAAGAAAGGTTGTTTTGTTTTTCTTTAGAAGTCAGACATTTCTGACATGACAGAACATGTTTCCGGGATGCTTCTTTAAGGCCCAAAATATTTTTCTGGTGTGCCAGCAGCACAAAACTCTCAGTGAACCAACATACTGAAAATGATATCTTTGGCAAATAGCAGAGATAATATAAGGAGGGATAACAAAAGCTGTCATGGCTTTCCCAACCTCCATCCCGGCCATTTTCCTCTCTGATAACAGGTGAAGTCAAAGTGATGGTCACTTGCATCTTTGGCTCTGCACAAGATGTAAGAATGATGGCTGCTTCTTGGAGAGACCCTTTAACATCATATTTTTCCGACGCGACCATCTGAAAAGATAAAAGTACATGTAAAATAATAAAAAGAAGTTTATGGATAGCTATGGAACGAAAGGTTTTTTTTTTTTTTTTAAACCTGAACATATTTTTCCACAGTGTTCGGTACAGATTTTTTAAGAGGCCAGTGCATAATATACTGTCGCACAAAGCTTAATTTAAAAAACAAAAAAACAGGTTCAGTTCAGGAATAGAATTGTAAAGACAGTACTGTTAGTTGTTTAGGGAGGAGCTCAACAATTCGTGTAAGGAGACTTTTGGTGGGCTTCTCTGAGCACAGCAGGACTAAGTTGACATTTTTGTCGCCACGAAGGAGCAACCCTTTTGCCAGGACTCCCACCCTCATCACACCCTTGAGGGCCCTAAACAAAAACAAGAGAGATTATTATCAAAAGAACAATAATAATCACAAAATTAAAAGTTAAAATGTAAAAACAACAATATTTAATACTTCATTTACTTCAAAGAATCTGAATGTGGCCAATGTATGTGCCAGCAGAGTTAAGACAGTATTTTGACTAATATTGTGTTGATTGAATATGAATTCAACAGGATAATCAGCGCCACGAGGTTGGCATGTTTTGTGAAATTTTTGTCAGCCGCAGACCAGATGTAAGGTTGACAGTCACATTTTGAGTGCCACTTCAGCAAATTTCGGTAGTTCTGGCTTGTCAAAAAATAGATCAGTGGAACTACAACTGTGTCTAGCTGTCAGCTTCAAAGTTTAGCGTGCAGACTCTTTTTTGCCTAACTAACAGCTTTTGAAAAAGTGTGCACTGATTGTCACGGGCCTATCTTCCATGAATCACTCATGATGCCTGAGTATGGCCGCACTCAATGCCGGTGATCGGCCGTCTGACAGTAAAGCGATACTAGCGTGAGTTAGGACCATACTATGTAATTGTAATTAATAAGGACATGAATAATCAGCTTTTTTTTTTTTTACCGTATTAGCCATTGATCATGATTTTGGCATGGTGTTGTTTTGATGGGGGCAAAAGTATGTGATGACAATGTTGCTGATCTGGGCAAACAGGCTGGGGCCTATATATGGTGTGTGTGTGTGTGTGTGTATATATATATATATATATATATATATATATATATATATATATATATATATATATATATATATATACACACACACACACACACACACACACACACACACACACAAACACACACGTGGACAAAATTGTTGGTACCCCTCAGTTAAAGAAGGAAAAACCCACAATTCTCACTGAAATCACTTGAAACTAACAAAAGTAACAACAAATAAAAATGTATTGAAAATTAAATAATCAAAATCAGCCATCATTTTTGAATTGCTGATTAACATGATTATTTAAAAAAACAAACTAATGAAACAGGCCTAGACAAAAATGATGGTACCTCTATAAAAGATTGAAAACTATTTGACCAGACTGACATGATTAACTCATGTGTGTCCTTTAATTGACATCACAGGTGTTTCCAAACTCATAATCAGTCAGTCTGCCTATTTAAAGCGAGACAAGTAGTCACTCTGCTGTTTGGTGAAAAGGTGTGTACCACACTGAACATGGACAACAGAAAGCGAAGGAGAGAATTGTCCCAGGGCATCCGAAAAAAAATGATAGACAAACATCTTAAAGGTAAAGGCTATAAGACCATCTCTAAACAGCTTGAAGTTCCTGTGACAACAGTGGCTCATATTATTCAGAAGTTCAAGATCCACGGGACAGTAGCCAACCACTCCGGACGTGGCCGCAAGAGGAAAATTGATGACAAATTGAAGAGACGGATCGTTCGAATTGTATCCAAAGAGCCCAGAACAACCTCCAAAGAAATTAAAGGTGAACTCCAAGGCCAAGGTACATCAGTGTCAGATCGCACTATTCGTCGTCGTTTGAGCCAAAGTGGACTTCATGGGAGACGACCACTGCTGAAAAAAAAAATCATAAAAAAGCGAGACTGGAATTTGCAAAAATGCATGTTGACAAGCCACAAAGCTTCTGGGAGAATGTCCTTTGGACAGATGAGACCAAACTGGAGCTTTTTGGTAAGGCACATCACCTCTATGTTCATAGACTCAAAAACCAAGCATACGAAGAAAAGAACACTGTCCCTACGGTGAAACATGGAGGAGGCTCAGTAATGTTTTGGGGCTGCTTTGCTGCATCTGGCACAGGGTGTCTTGAATGTGTGCAAGGTAAAATTACATCTGTAGACTATCAAGGCATTCTGGAGAGAAATGTGCTGCCTAGTGTCAGAACGCTTGGTCTCAGTCGCAGGTCATGCGTCTTCCAACAGGATGACGATGCAAAACACACAGCCAAAAACACCCAAGAATGGCTGAGAGAAAAGCGTTGGAATATTCTAAAGTGGCCTCCCATGAGCCCAGATCTGAATCCCATTGAACATCTGTGGAAGGAGCTGAAACATGCCATTTGGAGAAGACACCCATCAAACCTGAGACAACTGGAGCAGTTTGCTCATGAGGAGTGGGCCAAAATACCTGTTGACAGCTGCAGAACGCTCATTGACAAATACAGAAATCACTTAATTGCAGTGATTGCCTCAAAAGGTTGTGCAACAAAATATTAAGTTATGGGTACCATCATTTTTGTCCAGGCCTGTTTCATTAGTTTGTTTTTTTAAATAATTATGTTAATCAGCAATTCAAAAGTGATGGCTGATTTTGATTAGTTAATTTTCAATAAATTTTTATTTATTGTTACTTTTGTAAGTTTCAAGTGATTTCAGTGAGAATTGTGGGTTTTTCCTTCTTTAACTGAGGGGTACCAACAATTTTGTCCACGTGTGTATATGGCATGCATTGATTACAATCACATATAGTGATATTTTTTTTTGGGGGGGGGGCTAATGTGAGGTGATTTGATTTCTAATGAAATAAGAGTATTGAACAAATGTAAATGTGCATAAAATCACAAATCTTTACTGCTTATCATACCTGTCAATGTCACACCTATCTTTTGATGGTTCTTTCTTTTCTTTGTCATCCTCTTCTTTGACTTTGTCTTCTTCCGTTATTATGTCAGAAACCAGTTTGAGGGCACGCTCTGTAATTGACACAATTTTTTGAATAGACTGCAGCTCCTCCTCTGAGGGGTAGATAGACGCATGCTTGGTCATGACATAGCGATCATCTGAGGAGTCAGGTCGTCGTGGGGGCTGCAGGGCACAAAGATACAAAGATATGTTCAATAAAATTAATCTCTTGAAATATAGTAAAGTGCAGTTGAGTTTTGTGTTCAATGACGGGTCCTAAAACTACAAAGTGAAGCTCCTGAATCTGTGAAGGGAAGAGAATGCATTTTGCTCTTCTACCAACGCTCTATCTCCACTGCTTCAACAAAGGTGCAGCTCTTGTGTGCTGTCTTCATCTGATTTAGAATTGTGATCTCTTGGGAGCATTTTCTGCCCTTTAAATCTAACCACGGAATTGGTCAGTTGGGCTCTTGACTCAATTGATTAAATTATTTTGACAAGCAGAGGGAAGCCTTCTTGCCCATCCTGGGCATTCGCCACCGGATATACCATGGATTTATGGAACAAATGGGAGAATGGTTTGGTTTTCAATCTTGACTGTAGAGGATGTGGCCAACATCTATATTTTTCTATTTTTGATCAGACGGACCCTCCTTATTGAAGTCGGCGGATTTCTGTTGTATTGCAAAAGTGGCCAGACGACTGCAGCCGGATGAGAGAAGAGGCTGCCTGTCTTCTATGAAGACAGCAGGCAAGCAAAGGTCAGACTCATGCTCCGAGTGAGCTCAATCAAAAAAATTTGATGCAATTCTAGAGTCCTCACGCAAAACGGTTGTCATTGTAGAGAAGTCAGCGTCTTGCCTTGAAGATTTGATCGCTAATTTGGCTTATTAAAGACACAATGAGAGCAACAAGCAAAAAATCTCATTTACAAAAAAATGTGTAATATATTTGTAATATTTTTTTTGTTATAGGAACCTGTGAGTGGCTTTTGTATCCTTATTTGTCACAAAAAAAAGATTCATATCTTTTTTTTTTTTTTTTTTACAGATAAATCTTTCCAATCGCTTCAAAAACACCATAGTAAATGTTACAATAGTGTTGCATGTTTAGTGTGACTGGAGAGAGAGAGAGAGATCGGTCGAGGGAGGGAGAGAGAGCGTGGCAGGAGAGGAAGTTGTTCAAGACGACAAACAGAAAACTCTCCTGTTCAAATTGTCTGCAGTAGGCTCTTGTATGTGATACCAAGAAGTGCAATAATATCCAAGAAGCCATATTAATGAGCAGGAGAATCCCCTGTCGCTTTTATATCAAATGGGAATTTTGAGATTTCAAATATTGTTTTGTTTTATTTCATTTGGAATTCTTTTATGTGCAAAGTAATTTTGGTGATATTTAGGGGAAAAAAATGTACAAAAACGGCCGTGTCTCGAGGTTTCACTGACCAGCCATCCAGCCATCTTCTACCACTGTATTCCGGGATCGGGTAAGAAGGGCAGCAGCTTGAGCAGGGAAGCCCAGACTTCCCTATCCCCAGCCACTTCGTCCAGTTCCTCCGGGAGGATCCCCAAGGCGTTCCCAGACCAGCCGAGAGATATAGTCCCTCCAGCGTGTCCTGGGTCGTCCCCGGGGCCTCCTCCCTGTGGGACTTACCCGAAACTCCTCACCAGGGAGACATCGGGAAGGCATCCAAACAAGATGCCTGAACCACCTCAACTGGCTTCTCTCAACAAAAAAGAGCAGTGGCTCGACGTTGAGCAGCTCCCAGATGATCTCTAGCCCAGACACCCTGTGGAGGAATCTAATTTTGGCTGTTTGTACCTGCGATCTCATTCTTTTGGTCACGACTCACAGCTTGTGACCATAGGTGAAGGTAGGAATGTAGATCAACCGTTAAATCGAGAGCTTCGCCTTTCAGCTCAGCTCAGCTCTTTCTTCACCACAACAGACTCTGGTACAATGTCCAGAACACAGTCTGTCGATCTCCCGTTCCATCCTTATCATGGTGGAAAGGTTTGCTTGTTCTGGTGATTCGAGGAGCTAAGCTGTCGGGGGCTTTATGCCCTTGGTAGGGTCACCCATGACAAAGAGGTCCAAGGTGAGGTGCCAGACTAAGCACGGCTCACGGACCCCTTATGAAGAAAAACATTGTTTTCACTTGCCCAGATGCGGGCTACCGGGGCCCCCTTGGACCAAAATAGTATAGTAAGTGCTACGTATATATAATATACATGTATACAATCAGAAAACATCATAAATAAAACATATAGAAAGGATTTGAGTGCCGCTTGTTATGCCCATATTCCCTAATAAGTGTTATCTCCAGCATCGTTTCCATATAAATCATCTTCTTACATCTCTCTTTAACATCACTGGCAATCTTGGGACCCATGTCTAACCCTTTCAACTTCGAATTAAGCAGTAAAATGCACTATAAATACGGTTTTGTAACCACTCACAATCGAACAAAGCTTTAACGTTCTGCCATTTTGAAACAAGTGAGGCTGACCAATAGCAGACCACCATCTTCATGAGGAGACACCAACCAATAGCAGACCAGCATTGTAGTCAAGCGTTGGAAGCAGTTACAGCAATAGTAAATAGTGCAATTACCTAAAATCGCCAGCAGATGGAGGCAAAACAACACAAATATGGCCAAGCCCCTAGGGTCATGACAGTTGTTTTGGGCGCAAATTCGGGAAAATGTCATAAAGAGGGGATGGAAAAAACTCAGTATTCCATGTCGCAACATGGAAATAACGTAAATCAGGGATGTTGTAACACGGAAGTCCACTGTAATTGATAAATTACAATAGATTTCTCCTTCGTTTTTGTCTTTTTTTTTTTTTTTACTGCAACTGATGTCACAGATCTGTTTCAGTTACGGTTGACAGCACTGTCACCAGTTTCCTGTGCGGGAACTTGTGGCAAAGAGCTACCTGTGTATTCCTGCCACATCTGAACGAATATTCCCAACTGCTGGGAAGATACTAACAGTCAAAGGCATACTTGAAATGAAAAAAATGTTACATGCTTTTTTTTTTCTTTGTGTGTGTGCTCAAAGATGTGTGGCTTCTGAAAAAGAATAGAATGTCAATTTTAATGATTTCCTTCTGATTTTTTTTCAGTCATTTTAATGAATATGCCATAGATTTTTTTTTAACCAAACATTGCCCAATATATCGCAATACACCACAATACGCCTTTGCTGTATCGCAATATATATCGCAATACACTTTTAATACCCAATACCCAAGCCTAGACACGCAATCACCTACAAGGGAAATTCCCTTGAACCTACCAGAGGACCCTGTGGCTGTAAACCTGGGATACCAGGTCGGACTCCGAGTAGACCAGGAGGGCCATGTGGACCCTGCGGATACCCTCCATCTGGTCCACGACGTCGCTCATCCCAGTGGTGCTGCTCTTCTTCCATACGTCTCCAGTACATATCCTCTTCATATCGCCTGAAAATAAGTGATAGCTAAAATTATACATCGCTCGCACATGTCATCAGTTTGTCCCCCCCTCGCCATTGGTAGTGTTGCATTTGACTGATTATATTGGATTGTATGCATCTCTTAAAATCTTGTTGTGGAATAACGCCTACTTGAAAAGGCAGTTTGACTTACCAGTTTGTTTGTTTGTTTTTCACTGCCCTTCGCTTTTAAAGTCAAGGACCGAGAGGTGTGTTGATAGCAAAATAAGTCAATTGTAGATATCAAGTTTACAGCGCACTTAAGTTAAAAGTAAAGCTTCATCCCCAGAATAATGTGTACAAGCCTCCATACAACTAAAACTGCTTCCTCGGGTCAGATTTTTGAAATTTACACATAGGATACATGTAGAATATAGTTGTAAGCTTTCAGAGATTTGTAAACTTTCACATTTAAAGAAAGCTTTTAATTATATTCATCAGGGCCTTGAGGGCCTTTCCCCAGCTCCAACACATCTGATTGAAATGATCAGAAAATCAACAAGGTCAAGTAGAAACTGGATCATGATCTGGATCATTTGAATCAGGTGTCTTATAGCAGGGAGATACATAAAATATACAAGACCGGCTCCCAAGAACCAGGATTGAAGGATTGATTGATTGCTATTAATTATACTGCATTAATGAAAAAAATTAGAGAGATATAGAATATGAGGATTGGGATATAAATGGATAAAAGGTTACCCAGAAATCAGTATGTGCAGTTCAACAATGAAAAAGCTCTCAAGGACAGAGATGTCTAAACTACTGCCCAGGGGGCCATTTGTGACCCGCCAACCAAATTGTTGCGGACCACGGCATATACAGATTTTCCTCACCACTTTGCGCTTCACTTTTTGCAGACTCGGTTGCTTCACATTTTTTTTTTTCCACAGGACCGTCACTTCACAGCAGCATGAGGCACTGCAACACTCAGTCCTAACATTCACGCTGAAGCAGTCTAGCTGTGCTAATATACAAACTTGTTCAAATGGAGGCCCTTTTGCTTAAAACTAAACAACTGCTCTTCTAAATCTATATGAAGGCGTTTAGGCAAAAACTATACACGACTCTCAGGCTTGCAGCGGTGACGAGCTGTACAGAGATTTACACGTGGGGGAGGGGATTGGGTGTGAGCAGATTGAACAAAGCAACGACACAGGCTGAAGCTGGACCTTTAAAAGCAGTTAAAATGCAATGTGAGAAAGGGTGTGGGTGGGTGAGTCGCAGTAGCGCTCCGTGCTCCTGCAAGAGTAGAGAGTTAGTGAGCAGCACTCATCACTCACTGATGCACTATGTTATGTGTTGAAGAAGAGAAATAAGGTTTGTGTGCAAAAGATACTGTTCAACTTCTGTACTACAGTTAGGAGATCACTGGGTATGGGAAAGAAAGGTAGGGAGGGTTTCACAAAACACTATTTATGGAAGTACAAAGTGTGGCGGATTGGGGGAACAATACTAATTCACGGAATCCACTTTTCTGGATGCACTGAAAGAAAGGGGTTAATTTCATACTTTTTTTTGCCTTTCTTTGTTTCTTTGTTTTGTTTTTTTTTAGTATAGAATGAATTTTGTTCCACTTCATAATTGTGTCCCACTTAGTGTTGATTCTTAAAAAAAAAGGAGCTATTTAATCATTAGGAGTTTGAAATATGGCAAAAGGCCAGAAAGTAAAGATCTTTGATTGGTTTATTGCTCCTAGCATATGTACTGTATGTATTCCTTTCTTTATGTCCCTGTATGTGGGTAATGGTTTGATAGTCAGTCAAGCCGAGGATTTATCAAATTCATAACATTTTTACAGATCTTGGTCCTGAACTGTAGGAGCCATGGTCAATTTGCAGAAAATTAAAGACTTTTATTTACACCTTATGGTAATGAAAATATGGTCACTTACACTTTTAATGTGACTTGGATATAAACACTTTAAAATTACAGATGATTCTGTAGGTAAAGCACATCTTGTTAAAACAACTTCATGTCTAGTCTTTAAGCGAATCAAACAAAATGCCAATAACCACACCGCATTTCCATTCTCCAACGTTCCTCTTCTTCTCGTCTTCTCCAGTATTCCTCTTTTTGCATCTGCTTTCTCATCTTTTCTTCTTGAATTTTCCGTGCTCTGATGCTAGGTTTTACCTCTACCTGAAGATCTGGGTTCACCTTTTTCTGAGTGTTTGCACAAAGAGAGCAAAAAGAGCCAAATTAGCACTATTATGTATCATGAATGACAGCCATTAATAAGGGTTGTTGGGTAGGTGCGATCTTGTACAGTGGGGCAAAAAAGTATTTAGACAGCCACCAATTGTGCTTTCTCCCACTTAAAAATGAATGTAATTTTCATCATAAGAAACCTCACCTTTTAAGAAACCTCATCTAGATCCTGAAGATCTCTAACTATAGGCCAGTGTCACACCTTCCGTTTATCGCCAAAATTCTTGAGAAAGTTGTAACACAACAGCTTAGCGATTTTATGATAGACAACAATAGATTTGAATTCCTTCAGTCAGGTTTTAGGGCCAACCACTCAACTGAGACAGCCCTAGTAAAAGTGACGAATGATCTTCTATTAGCCTTGGATTCCAACGTCTCATCAGTATTATTACTGCTTGATCTTAGTGCCGCATTTGACACTATTGATCATCATATTCTTATAGAACGTCTTAGATCATGTGTTGGTATCTCGGGATCAGCACTTTCTTGGTTCAGATCTTACATCCTGGGAAGGACGCATAGTGTTTCTTATGGTGATGCGATCTCTGAGTCTTTCTCCGTCTCATGTGGTGTCCCGCAGGGGTCAGTGCTTGGTCCCTTACTGTTCAACATCTACATGATTCCTCTTGGCGATATTATACGCAAACATGCTATTAGTTTTCATTGCTATGCTGATGATACCCAACTCTATATGCCCTTAGAAATAACGGATCCGTGCAAGTGCAGTAAACTGGAGGCTTGCCTTGCCGAGATTAAACAATGGATGTCTTCCAATTTTCTGCTTCTCAACCCTAATAAAACTGAGATGTTATTTATTGGCCCTGCTCATCATCAGCACTTGCTTAAGAATACCACGCTGAACCTAGAAAACTGTATTATTTCCCAAAGTAGTTCTGCAAAAAATCTCGGCGTGATATTTGACTCCACTCTCTCCTTTCGAACACATATTAATAACATGACAAGAACGGCGTTTTTTCACCTCCGCAATATAGCTAAAATTCGCCCTATTCTTTCTCTTAGCGATGCAGAAACATTAATTCATGCATTTGTTACGTCGCGCCTAGACTATTGCAACATTTTGTTTTCTGGACTTCTTCCCATGTCCTACATTAAAAGCCTGCAGTGTGTACAGAATGCAGCAGCGAGACTATTGACAAGGACGAGAAAGTTTGATCATATTACTCCGATTCTAGCTGACCTGCATTGGCTTCCAATACACGTGAGATGTGATTTTAAGGTGCTGTTAATTACTTATAAAATTCTACACGGTTTAGCTCCTTCCTATCTCGTCGACTTAGTATCACCTTATGTTCCGTCCCGACAACTTCGATCGCAAAATGCCGGTTTGCTATCGACCCCACGGGCTAAAAAGAAGTCTGCGGGATCAAGGGCATTTTCCATTCGCGCGCCAGTACTATGGAATGCCCTACCCATGGAAGTTCGCGCGGCCACCTCAGTAGAAATCTTTAAATCCCGACTAAAAACACATTTATATTCAAAAGCATTTAGTTAATTTAGCCTGTCTGTAGCCTTCTTCTTTTTTCTTTTTTCCTGCCCCCCTCTTCCGGCTGGGAGAGGGGGCTAGCTAGATGGTGAGGGTTGACTTGACCGCCTCCATTGGGTCCTGGCGCTGGTCGACCATCACGGGTTAGGAGTTTGGCCGTCTGCAGTCCACCTGGCTGGAATGTGGGATGGTTCCTGCCCAATGGCTTTGCCTGCTGTCAAGACATCACTGCACTATATAGCACAATATGTTTTCTGTAATTTATGTTGTTTCTGTGTCTGGTACATGCAGCATCCACTTCAACCTGTGGGCCTGGAAGGGGGCTCCTCCCACCTGTGGTCCCTTCTGGAGGTTTCTGATTTTCCCCAAATTGGGGTTTTTGAGTTTTTCCTTCCCCTTCTGGGAGCTTTGACAGGGGATGCTGTTGTGTACCCTATACTGAAAAGATGTCTCTGTACGACCTCTTTTCATTCTGTGAAGCCCTTTGAGACTTCGGTGATTTAGGGCTATATAAATAAAATTTGATTGATTGATCATAGGTGAACCTCAATTATGAGACAAACAGAGTAAAAAAAAACCTCCAGAGAATAAAATTGTTTGATTTTTAAAGAATTAATTGAATATCTCGGTAAAATACGTATTTGGTCACCTAAAAGCAAGATTTCTGGCTCTTACAGACCTGTAACATTTTCTTTAAGAAACTCGTCTGTCCTGCACTCGATACCTGTATTGATGGCACCTGTTTAAACTACCTGTCCACAACCTCAAACAGTCACACTCCACTGTGGCCAAGACCAAAGAGCTGTCAAAGGACATTAGAAACAAAATTGTAGACCTGCAACAGGCAGGGAAGACTGAATCTGCAATAGGTAAGCAGCTTAATGTGAAGAAATCAACTGTGGGAACAATAAGAATATGGAAGATGATAAGAACGGTGAGCAAAAATCCCAGAACCACACGGGGGGACCTAGTGAAAGACCTGCAGAGAGCTGGGGCCATAAATAACACACTATGCCGTGAAGGAACCTAGAAAAACTTCTCGTGTAAAACTAGTTCCAAGCGTGTTCGTTTTTGTTGAAAGAACGCTCATACCACAACATCGTGAAACAATTCATTTAACCCAGACAGAAAGTGGAAAAGTACACAAGGCCTCGGGCCAGTGCCACAGGTCGGAGCAGAAATGGCATTGTTTCACCTTCCACATTCAGTTCTTATACACCTATGGGGGATGTAGTCTCACTGGGGAAAGCAGGTATGTATGCATGTGTGCATGTGTGTGTGTGTGTGCATGCGTGGGGATGGAGTCTTCAAATGTCCTTCTTGTTGAGGGTGGAGGAAGTCAGAGAGCCATTAACTTTGATTGACTAACTTGTTCTGTGACCAGTAGTTCATCTCCAATTCACAGTCGGATGCAAATTCCCTGATGGACGAAGCCTTTTGTTTCTTTTGTAGGAAACAACTGGTCTCGTCTCCAGGGGTGCTCACAGTTGGAAACCGAATGTTTGTTTCTATGACTGATCTCCTGTCATGTCAATCATCCTTAGAATAGTACAGTTTCATGAACACATTATTTTACTGATACATTGCATTTATAAAAACTCTTATTTCCATTAGCTGCCAGGGACTCAAATCCTGCAGTGCCTGACGTGTCCCCCTGCTGAAGCCAGTACATGTCGAAGCCCGTCTGAAGTTTGCTAGAGAGGATTTGGATGATCCAGAAGAGGATTGGGAGAATTTAATATGGTCAGATGAAACCAAAATAGGTATAGGTATAATAGGTATAAATTCAACTTGTCATGTTTGGAGGAGAAAGAATGCTGAGTTGCATCCAAACAACACCATATTTAACGTGACGCATGGGGGTGGAAACATCATGCTCTGGGGCTGCTTTTCTGCAAAGGGACCAGGACGGCTGATATAAAGAAGTATAAGGAAAGAATGAATTGGGCCATGCATTGCGAATTTCTAAATGAAAACCTTCTTCCATAAGCAAAGGCATTGAAGATGAAACGTCCCTAACACACCGCTCAGGCAATAAGAAGCATTTCATAACAAGCATTTCAAAGTCCTGGAGTGGCCTTGCCAGTCTCCAGATCCCAACCCAATAGAAAATCTTTAGAGGCAATTGAAAATCTGTGTTGCCCAGCGACAACCCCAAAACATAACTGCTCTAGAGGCGATCTACATGGAGGAATTGGCCAAAAATACCTACAACAGTGTGTAAAAATACTGTTGGGAGAATTACAGAAAACATTTGATCTCTGTCATTGCCAACAAAGGGTATATCACAAAGTATTGAGATGAACTTTTGTTTTTGACCAAATACTTATTTTCCACCACAATTTGCAAATAAATTACCGTTTTTTTCGGACTATAAGGCGCAATTTTTCCTCATGATTTGAGCCCTGCGGCTTATAGTCTAGTGAGGCTTATCTGTTGTTGTTTTTTTTTGTTTTTTGCTGGCCACCAGGAGACAAGAAAATGTGTGTGAATCTGTCCAAGGTCTCAATTTATGGAACAACCATGAAATAGAACTGAAAAGATGTGAATCAATGGCTAAACTTGAAACAAGTTTTAAAAATAAATTAAAAATATTAAAAAATATTTCTAAATTGAAAAATATTGTGTATAAAAGTTTGTGATGTGTACATTTGATATAAAGTATATTTGATTGTATTTAAATATTTATGACTGTATGTATGAAATATCTGCAATGTGTATGTTGACGAAAATAATCTAGCAATTAAACATTGGGAGACAGAAGAAGATGCTATCGAAGAAATGATTTTGAGTTTGAACTGCTATTTAACTCTGCAGTATTCTGTTGATGTTATGTTGAAAATAATCCATCAAATTTTGGTGCTAAAAATGCAGGCATGTTGAGAATGTTAAAGAGAGGATGTTGCTGTTGGCAAGCAATTCATTTTCTAAAAATAATTAAAAAAAATAAAAATAAAGTCCCATACAACATTACTACCTGCGGCTTATGGTCCAGTGCAGCTTATCCGTGACACAATTTTTTTTTTTTTTTGCTCAATTTTTTGTGCAGCGGCTTATATACCAATGCGGCTTATAGTCTAGAAAATACGGTATTTAAAAAAAAAACAATGTGATTCTCTGGAGTTTTTTTTTTTCTTGTTTTGTCTCGCATAGTTGAAGCGTACCTATGTTAAAAATTACATGCCTCTCTCATATTTTTAAGTGAGAGAACTTGCACAATTGGTGACTGAATAAATACACTTTTGCGCCACTGTATAAACAGTCAAGTCTAAACAATTCAGTCATCAATTCCAGTAAGGAATGGAAGTTCTGTAAAAGCATTGGGACCAGGTATACAATAGGGGTCACGGTCTCAAAAATCAGTTAAGTAAGTAACCTAAAATAGGTTTTCCCATAACCTCATGGCATATAAGGATGAAAAATAAATGAAACAAACAAACCTTGTATTGCAGACGATGACGACGTCCCTTAAGATGCATTTCTTTTGCATTTGGATCATTGAAACTACATTCACAAAGTTTGCAATGAAAGCGGATCACTTTCCCTTCATCATTTCGGACCTAGAAAAGTTACACATATTCAGGTTGAGAGAAGTTAAACAAGAACTGTTTATAGATTATTTTTTAAATTCAGACATGCCTTTCCCCCCCTCACTACCTGACATGAAAACAGACAAAACACTTTCCTTGTTTAGATCACTTAGGATTACCATAACTGTACATGCTACAGTAAATGCCACAATGAAGAGAAGACATTTATCAAAACACATTTTATCACCATATTCACGATTTGATTTTCATGTGCATTTCTTTATATGCATTTCAAAGTTATTAGGTTGGATTGAGCTGTATGACATGGATTAAACATATTGAAAAACCTGCCACAAGGTTCTCACCATACTTAATGGTAAAGAAATAGTGTACTTTTCTAACTTGTGCACGCACGTACACACACACACACACACACACTTTTCAGGTGTGCCCATAAATTCAGAACAAGTAGATTCTGCTAAATAAAAAGACAATTGTGAAAACTGGAACGTTTATATCGGACACTATAATTACAACATTTTACCAAACTTTCATCTTGTTCTCGTGGACTCACTTTGTGAGACACCTTGACTTGTGCGCTGTCCCTCCCAAGAAATTATTTATGATGATGTGTTTAGGCTAGTGGGGGGTGGATTGAATGTATTATTGGAAAAAAAAGAAACATTTGGGTTGACCTTCCCTTTAACTCCTTACTGAACACGAACAGTTCAATCAAAGCTGACCTCTTCAACATAGTCATGGCCAACAGGCTGGACGTCACTCTGCAGTGCAGCCAGGGTGGCTGAAGACAGAGATTCTGAAATTTCTGTTTTGGCATCTGAACCACCCAAGGAGGACATTGTATTCTTGGGGGTCTCGCCTTTGCACTCTTCTGTCTTCACTGTACTTTGCAATTTATTTCCACCTGCATTCGAAAAGGTACATCATTTTAGTCATACACTAAGAACATTTCAAGTTGCAATTCTTTTGTACTAACCAAGCAATAACAAAACAAATAACAGTAACTTAATTTTCATTGGGATCCTAATGAGTCATTAATACTAATAATATTCCTGAACTGAAAAAAGCTAAAAGCTTTAATGAAGAAATCTAAGAATTGTGTAGAATAAACAGGGTCAGTAAGGTCAGCATCAATGCGTGACCATTCACTTTAACGCTTTGAAGAAAAACTACTGCTGAAGTTTGCCAGTGGACACTGACAACATGGAGCTAAGTCAAAGGATCCACTCATTACAACAACCCTTGAAAATGTTGGGACTGCTGCCTGATGACGACTGCAAATTCGATTTTGCCGTGTGCTTCAACAAGACATCCTGAGAAATTGTCTAAAAAGAAAAAAGGAGTATTTCTATTTTGACACTTAAGAAGTGTTCTTTGGTGCGTCTAGCGTGCAGGACGGAGATGATGAAGAAAACCATCACTGACTTAATCTTGGAGGTTACTGTGTAAATAGCCACAATCTGTATTGTCTGTATTATTGAGAAAAACGTTTTACCAATGTTTAAGGCAATCAAAGGTTTTCAGCGTGACATATTTTCAGATAATCCTTGTTATATAACATTAAGGTCTCTGCTAATACATCTAAGCGGACACATTTTTTTAGGTGATCAAAAGCATTGGAATAGAAAGTAAACAAGACTTAATATTTTGTTGCAAATCCATTGCTTGCACTAACTGCTTCAAATCCAAGACCCATTGACATCACCAAACGTTTGCAATCTTGTTTTCCAGGCTTTCACTGTAGCCTCCCTCAACGGTTTACTTTTGAGGGTTTGTTCTTTGCAGGTTAGTGCGGCACAATTAATAGAATTTTAATCATGATCAAGATATTGCCCACCACGATTACAGGTAATTAAGACGATCATCTGCAATATTAATATTTAAAAAGCTGGCTATACAGGTCAACTTTGTCATTCTACCACCAGGGGGCAATGTTTCCCAGACGTTTGCATGACAAAAGTTTTTCTGTTTTTCTTACCCTAATACAGTGGGCCCCCGGTTTAAGAGATTAATCTGTTAAAAATCTTTAACATTACTAGCAATATTGGGACCCATGGTTCACCCATTCAAGTATGAATTAAGCAGTAAAATGTACAATAAATAGTTATTTTAAGCACTCAGACACGATCCAGTCCGTAGCATGCCGCCATTTTGACAGTGACGCCGACCAATAGCAGACCAGTATCTTAGGGAGTCATGTCGCAGACCAAAAGCAGACCAGCATCTGAGTGACGCATTGCAGTGCAGGCAGTTTAACGGAACCAGAAAATAAGAGCAATTACCTAAAACGCTGGAAGATTGAGAGAAAACAATATAAATACGGCCAACCCCTAGGGTCATGACAGTTTGCCATAAAGCGGAAAAATACCATAAAGAGGGGACAAAAAAACATCCCAGATCACGTCACAGGCTGAAAAAAAAAAAAATCTAAGGCAGGGTATCGATCAGGGGCCCACAGTATATTATTTACTAGGGTGAAATTGCACAGTTTCTCACCAAATTCTTAATATTTACAGTAATAGGTGTCAATTGAGACCCCAAATTCGAATCAACCTGATTTGAAATGACCGAACATTATATTGTGATTGGTAATTGATTAAAATTTGCTTAAAAGTAATTCATGTGCATGGTTCTATGTAGGCTTCATATATTTTCATCGGTTTACACTCAGCAAGTAAGTTAGCTGTATTGCAGTGTGTGTCAAGTTTTTGTCATGTCTTGGGTGAATATCTTTAAATTATCTACTTTATTTATTTTAGTTTATTATTGTTATTTGTACGTATCAAACCTTGAAGCTTGCTTACATACTCCTTGTTTAAAAGCTGGACAATAAATAGACATGTTTGACCAAACATGAAAAATAATCGTGATTTCTATATTGACCAAAATAATCGTGATTATTATTTTGTCGATATTTGTGCAGCCGTATTTGCAAGACTCCTCTTCAACAGTTGAAATGCATGCTCTATAGGGTTCAAGTCTGGAGATTGGCTTGGACAGTCTAAATCAGAGGTGCCAAACTCATTTTAGCTTGCGGGCCGCATAGAGGAGACTCTATTCCCAAGTGGGCCGGACCAATAAAATCATGGTATTCATGTAACTTTAAAACAACACCTTCAGATGTATTATTTGTTTTCAACATCACTGTTAATATTTAATCATTAAAAAAAATATATTGAAAAAAACAAAACAAAATGCAGCTCATTTTTATACTTTACAAAATAATTTCTTGGGCCAGATTAACCCCAGGGGCCAGAACCGACCAGCGGGCCATATATCTGACACTCCTGGTCTAAATCCTTCCATGTGCGCCCTGCAATTGGCTGGCACTTCAAGGTGGACCACCACCTACTGCCCAAAGTCCGCTGCTATTGGCTCCAGCATGCCCAAGACCCTTAAGATGACGAGCGGTCACGATAATCAATGTATGGATGGATGGTTGGCAACCGAACTTCCAAAAAGGCCAAAAGGTTTTATTTATAAATAGTGTTATTTTTACTTACCAACAAAATTAATCTTGGGTGTGTTGACTTTCTTTCCAAGTGTGGTGTTGTTGCAAATAGACAAATTGTTCAATAATTGGTTCTTGACACCAATTACACTACTGCTCACAAGGTTGACAGGTTTCAGGTAGGGAGTACTAGATGAAGAGGCAGTCACACCCACGGAGCTGCTAGAAGAGGAGCTGTTTAAGGTTGAAATGATGGTTTTACTTGGAGCAGATGTGCTCAAAGATGAGGTCTGAGTCACCATACTGGGTTCTGTAGATGGAATGGGCTTTCCTAGTTTGGTATGAAGTTTCAAAACCTGTAAGGAATGAAGAAAAGATCAGAAATACAAGTTTTAGTCAACATCCAACATCAAATAAGCTTGCTCTAACGGGTATCTTGAAGCCAATTTTAAAGCCAATAAACACATTTCATCCTCTGACTTCACATCAGTGGCATGCAAAGTCACACAAACCAAACCTTTAAACTGGATTGTGTGTTATATAAATAAATAATTAGAACAGGCCGTCTTCACAATTCAGTTCAGACTGGATTATTTATTAAAAAAAAAAAAAAAAATAAAATATACAGCCCATCTTTGTCACTATCACTCTTCCGGATATAATTTCCTCAACACTTGGGGTTATGCTAGAGCAGGGGTGGGCAACTCCAGCCCTCGAGGGCCGGTGTCCTGCATGTTTTCCAGTTTTCTCTCCCTAACACACCTGATTTAAACCATTAGCTCATCAACAAGCTCTGGAGCTTGAGAATAATCCTAATCATTTGATTCAGGTGTGTTTGAGAGAGAAAACAGGAAAACACGCAGGACACCGGCCCCCGCGGCCTGTAGTTGCCCACCCCTGTGCTGGAGTGTGACGCAGCAGAACGGACTTTATATACGTTACAAGTAAATCCGTGCGCTGCAGCAGCAAACATACTATGTCATTCGGATTCTCTTCTTCATGGTGACAAACTATACCCAAAAAAACTAATTGTGATATCCACATGAAGCAAACAAGGGGCTGCTTAGAATGCTAATATCTAATGAGAAATGCACAGAAGACTTTCCACAGAAGTCTAGCTTGAACTGCATTCAGAGCCAACATCAGAGAACAGCAAATTAGGACCGCAGTTACCCTATCTTAAATATAATGTATCTAGTCAGAAAATAAGTCTTCAGCACCATTAACAATTTTGCACAAGGAAGAACAGGGCACATAACATTATCCATGGCAAATAATTCAAGGTCAAAAGCAATTCAAATATTAGCATTAGTCGTGCTATTTTGCACCACAGAGGCATTTCCAAACCCAGTCCTCAAGGGCCGCCTATCCGGCATGTTTTGGGAGGTTTCTGTCCTCCTACCACACCTGATTCAAATGATCAGCTCATCAGCAAGCTCAGCGGAAGCCTGACAACAAACCTGATCATTTGAATCAGCTACATTGGATGACGGAAACTAGGGATCTCCCGATACCTCTTTTTTGCCTACAGAGTACGAGTACTGACATTTAAGTACTTGCCAATACCAAGTACCGATACGAGTACTTAATAATACCATAACAACGGTTAACAACAAATTGCATTTTTTTTCCAACAATCTTCAACATGTTACTTACAACTACAAGAACTGAAATAATAATAGTGCTGTCTGTAAGGACAAAGCCTTTCTTCCTACAAATCAGAGGTAGGTTTTCTTTTTGTTCAAAAAATAAAAAAAAAATAAAATCGGAAGGCAAGTTATTTTAAATAACTTTTTCAGCAGCAACACAAACGTGAGGGGTTATTTCCCAACTCTATTGCTATCGCAATCTCTCAGTGGCCGAGCGAGACCGTGCTGACAAGACTGAGTGCTGACTGAGAAGGAGGGCTCACTGCGCTGCTTATGCAGCGCTATCAAAGCGGACCGGTAGGGAGTTCAATCAGACACATATACAGCCCTCTCTAAGCGGTCACCGAACCCTACATGTTTAATATGCTAATTCACTGAAATCCGGGGGGGGGGGGGGGGGGGGGGGGGGGGCTGTCTCGCAATCTCGCAGTGGCCGTGCTGACAATTATTAATGTGCTGACAATGCTGCGCTATCGTTAGATTAGCTCAGTAGGACCGGTAGGAAATCTCAGAGCAGGACGCTTTCAATGACTGTGCCCACTAACTCCAGACTAGACTGAGGAGTGGACCTCTGCAGCGGAGGCAAAAAAAAAAAAAAAATCTGCGGCGGAGGCTCCACCGAAACCCTGAGACCGACTCACCGAACCACCGATCTAGCACGTGTCGCACACAGCACGGCAGCATGTTGATGACGTAATAGTATCGGGTGGACTCAGAGCACGAGTACGAGTACATAAAATACGCTAGTATCGGGGCGAGTACCGAAACCAGTATCGGGACAACCCTAACGGAAACATCAAAAACATACAGGATAGGTGGCCCTCGAGGAACGGGTTTGGACATGCCTGGTATAGAGTTTTGAAATCCAAGCAATAATTTGTCTCAATATCAGGATAATTTTAATTCATCCGACATTGGTTCGGGTCTTTTATTTTGAAAGTTAAATAGGTTTCATGACATTGTGTTGAAGCCTCAGTCTCTGTTCATTCTTAAGTCTGAACCAAAATATGGGTATAATGGGGAAAAAAAAATCTATTCTTTTGTTCATACCACCACAGTTCCCCAGAATGCCTGCCCCTGCAGCTGAAAAATCTCTTAAGAGGAAATTGCACTGACCTACCTTTGATGCGAAGGGGGAAAAAAACCCTACACTTAATTGGACAGTAAGCGTTCATATTGATTGCCCCTGCCTCCCTCCAAAAAAAGAGAGCCTCCTATCTGCAGATGCAGGAAAAATTGATGGGAAAAAAACATCTACAATGAGACAAATAAATAAACAAAACACAATATTCGTGTAATATTCTCAGATAACTTAAATGGGGTGCAACCAATTTTTATTTGCCGACAGGAGTTGTTTAATTCTGGGCATCGATATGATAATGCTATGATCCAATTAATCGCATACCTTCTGATGTTTGGCTCCCCGAATGTGAGCAGCATAAGCATCTGCACCGGTACAGGAAACATCACAAAGCTCGCAGCGGAGTTGGTTCTGAGAGCTTCGGGCCAATAACCCACCACCATTACCGCTGTTGCTGCTGCTGTTTTGTGAAACCTTTAATGCTGCTTCCTTTTTCTTATGCTTCTGGCCTTCCAGGTGTTCCTTGTAAGTCTAGAACATATACAGTAAAGAAACAAGATTAACGCCACATGCCAATTAACAGAAGTGTTTTGCTTTAAAGAGGATGCAATTATCTTCATACTTTTAAACAGTCCCTTCTATGAGTCGTCAATTTTCGGTGGGGGGGGGTCATAAGAGCTAAGTTATCTGGGGCTTTATGCTGGTACAGTCACCAATGGCAGATAGGTCCGAGGTAAGGAACCCGACAAAGTCAGACCTTTGTCAAGGATTCTGTTCATTAAGTTTATCTTTACAGAATTTCGAAGCATAGTTGAAGGTAACCCTTGGGGTGTCTCAGCAATGCAGCTTTGCTTTTTGCAGATGATGCGCTGCTGTTGGGTTCTTCAGGCCTTGATTTCAAACTATTACTGTAGCAGTTTGCAGACGAGTGTGACGCGACTGGAAGGAAGATCAACATCTTCAAATCTGAGACTGGTCCTCAGTTGGAAAAGGCTGGAATGCCCTCTCCAGGTCAATAGGGTGAGAAACCAAGTCATCAGGGAAGGGCTCAGTGTCAGGCCGCTGCTCCCTAGCGTTGAGCAGCTTCAGCTGAGGTGGCTCGGGCATCTGGCTCAGATGACTCCCCGGTGAGGTGTTCTGGGCAGGTCCCACCATGTGGAGGCCCCAGGGTCAATCCAGAAAAAAATATGTCTCTCAATTAGCCTGGGAACACTCGGGGATCCTCCTGGAGGAGCTGGACAATGTGGCTGGGAGAGGGAAGTCATGGCTTGCAAGGCTTCCCTGCTGAAGCTGTTGCAAACTGAATATGGATAAAACGCTATAAAATGGATGGATGGGCTTTTAATCACTTCCCTGGTGCCCCATTAAAATGTCTCCTAAATGCTTATATAATAACGTCTCACAATCATGGAATATTGCAAAAATACTGAGGTAATAATCAAGCCAAGTCAATTGAAAAAACACTTTACTTTGCAGTTAGGTGTCACTGTTCATAAAATTTGATTTTATGATTAGGATATATATTTTGTTTGATAAAATATTTCTAGTTAAAAAGGAAAAACATTGTTATACTTTACTTCAGATAGACCAGACCTAAAAACATGCCAAAAGTCCCGCAAGTATTTGCGACAACACACAACACATAGCATAACAATCCCCCCTTTGTCTAAAACAAAACAAACAAAAAAACTGAGCAACTACATTGAACATCACAAATAACAGAACAAATCTGAACATCACTAATAACACCACAAACAATTGCACTTCAATGTGCGCATACACACTCATCTAAGGCTTTCAGAAGCATGAGGGTTGAAGCGCCTTTTTTAGTTAAACAATCAGCTAGTTGTAACTTTGCATCTGACCAACTCACGTCTTTGATTTTATTTGTTTGTAGATGCTCTTTAATACTGCTGATTTTAACCCGAGTCATTTTTCTGTGACCTGTTTTGTGAATTTTGGAGCATCAAACAGGGAATGAGTGTCTGTGACACAGATGAGAGGAAGAGTATTGAGCGCAGGGTTTCCGGTGGCAGAATAAAGTATAGCCAAGAACAGTGAATTGTCAATCCCATCTGACATGGAAAGTGTTTCTCCTGCCAGTGGGCTCCTTACTACATGCCTGATTTTTTTAGAGTGCCAAACAGTGGAGAGAATCTTCCATTTTTTCCAATGAGATCAATTAAATGCACCTCCTTGGGTGCCTCCGTGTGGAAGATTACCCGGTGAAGCATTACTAAATACAGCCAAACTCAACTCATCAATGTTGCCTAAATACTGAAACTTACAGTGGGGCAAATAAGTATTTTGTCAACCACTAATTGTGCAAGTTCTCCAACTTGGAAAGATTAGAGAGGCCTTAAATTGTCAACATAGGTAAACCTCAACCATGAGAGACAGAATGTGGAAAAAAAAAAAAACAAAGTCACATTGTTTGATTTTTAAAGAATTGATTTGCAAATTGTGGTGGAAATAAGTATTTAGTCACCACCAAACAAACAAGATTCATGGCTGTGAAAGAGGGCTAACTTCTTCTAATGAGGTCTAACAAGGTCAAATGATGCTTCACTCGTTACCTGTATTAATGGCACCTGTTTTAACTCATTATCGGTATAAAAGACACCTGTCCACAACCAGTCAGTCAAGTCAAGAGCTGTCGAAGGACACCAGAGACAAAATTGTAGACCTGCACCAGTCTGGGAAGACTGAATCTGCAATAGGTAAAACGCTTGGTGTAAAAAAAAAAAATCAACTGTGGGAGCAATTATTAGAAAATGGAAGACATACAAGACCATTGATAATCTCCCTCGATCAGGGGCTCCATGCAAGATCTCACCCCGTGGCGTCAAAATGATAACAAGAACGGTGAACAAAAATCCCAGAGCCACACGGGGGGACCTAGTGAGTGACGTACAGAGAGCTGGGACCACAATAACAAAGGCTACTATCAGTAACACAATGCGCTGCCAGGGACTCAAATCCTGCACTGCCAGACGTGTCCCCCTGCTGAAGCCAGTACACGTCCAGGCCCGTCTGCGGTTCGCTAGAGAGCATTTGGATGATCCAGAAGAGGACTGGGAGAATGTGTTATGGTCAGATGAAACCAAAATAGAAGTTTTTGGTAGAAATGCAGGTTCTCGTGTTTGGAGGCGAAAAAAAATACGGAATTGCAGCCCAAGAACACCAAATCCACTGTGAAGCATGGGGGTGGAAACATCATGCTTTGGGGCTGTTTTTCTGCAAAGGGACCAGGACGGTTGATCTGTGTAAAGGGTAGAATGAATAGGGCCATATATCGAGAGATTTTGAGTGAAAATCTCCTTCCATCAGCGAAGGCATTGAAGATGAGACGTGGCTGGGTCTTTCAGCATGACAATGATCCCAAACACACAGCCAGGGCAACAAAGGAGTGGCTTCGTAAGAAGCATTTCAAGGTCCTGGAGTGGCCTAGCCAGTCTCCAGATCTCAACCCTATAGACAATCTGTGGAGGGAGTTCAAAGTCTGTGTTGCCCAACGACAGCCCCAAAACATCACTGCTCTTGAGGAGATCTGCATGGAGGAATGGGCCAAAATACCAGCAACAGTGTGTGAAAAGCTTGTGAAGAGTTACAGAAAACGTTTGGCCTCCGTTATTGCAAACAAAGGGTACATAACAAAGTATTGAGATGAACTTTTGGTATTGACCAAATACTTATTTTCCACCACAATTTGCAAATAAATTCTTATAAAAATCAAACAATGTGACTTTCTGGGTTTGTTTTCCCACATTCTGTCTCTCATGGTTGAGGTTTACCCATGTTGACAATTTCAGGCCTCTCTAATCTTTCCAAGTTGGAGAACTTGCACAAATAGTGGTTGACTAAATACTTATTTGCCCCACTGTAAGTGTGACCTTTTCTGACTGAAGTTGACGGATTATTTTTTTGACCTCATTGGTGGACTGGACAGTAGCATTTTTAGTGTTTGATGCCAGGCTGCACACATCAAACATAACATCAGGTCTTGTTTGTTTTGCTACCCACAAAATTTGTCCTATTTTTGACCTCAGTTGTTCTCTCTCCGATTCATTCGATAAAGCATCATTTTGTATAGCTCGTGCTTTCAGTATAGGAATTGGTTGTAGGTTGTCAATGTAGGTGTGTTGATGCACCTGCACTACACCATCAACAGTTACAATGTCCATGCCCCCGTATGAAAAACTCTCATGTTCTTCTCGGCCCACATGACAGATTTGAGTACAGGGATGACAGTGGTAATGAAGTGCACTGACTCTGCCCAAAAAAAAAATCATTCACATGACACGGCAGTAGTCCTGTCACCTCAGACTGCTCTTTCTGCCAATAGAACACTGCAGGGCTAACTTTTGATACTTTACCCCCAGTATTTAGCATGAGGTTGATACTGCTGTACCAATAGAAAGAGGCATGCACACACACATTTCTTTAGTTTCCAAACACCACCATCCACACCAGCTTCTGGTGGGGAATGAATATTGATGTCTCTCGAGAGTTCCAATCCCAGCAAAAAGATGGATTTCCATAGAAAGAACTGTCCATTTGTTCTGACATATCACAGCTAAGAGCAATCAGAGTGAATCTGATGCACATGTGGGAGAATACTTTTGCAACTCATGAATATTGACTTCCTCAAAACCTCTTGCCACCAGGCGAACGTACATCAGCATCAGCATTTTCACACTTTTTAAAGATTTTCAACATATGCCATATTTAATGCCTGTTTTTGTCCCTCACTTCTATTAGGTTCAACATATTGTAAATTGTACTAGTTTTTGTACTGGCAATTGGCTTTTCCTGCTCTGCCTAAAAAAGCAGTATGTTTGGTATCATTTTTTTGTTTGTAAACGTGACGAAATGTCCTCCTCTCAATTTGACATCAGTGGTAGCAACAGCACTAGTTACATCACTTTTGGTTTCTGTCTTATCAGTTCGTTTGTCATTTGTCAGTTTCTCCTTCAGTTGATTCTCTGTTGTTAGTGACTTGTTCTTCTTCTCCATTAACACTGTTCATCATCTGAACTCTATGACACAGGATCTTAAACTTTGTTTTCATTATTTTCCCCCCAGTTTTTAGGAAGACTGACCTGTCTTCCTGAAAACTGAAAAAAAAAAATGAAAACAAAGTTCAAGATCCTGTGTCCAGGCTCACTTTCATTTTGTGCATTTATTAAATTTAGCCTGGATTGGTGTACTCTGACAAGCATTCCACCATGTCTAAAGAACACTACAGCTCTGTCCTGGCCAATGCCTACAGCAGGACCTTTCCACTCTTTCCATTTGGGAGCACCATGGATACTTATCCATAAGTGAATGAAATAGTTGCTGACCTCCGAAGGTTTCTTGATCCTCACAATGTTTCCAGCGCTAAATCGTGTAAAGTGGTTGATGATGTGGAGGTACCAAACACCAGGCTCCAGCTCGTGTAGATCCATCGCCACTGTCTCAATGTATTCTGATGCCAAGGTAAACCAACAGCAGGCTTGGGCTTTGTCCTGCGAGGTTTCTGACAAATTTCACAACCGTGAATGCGCTGCTCCAGAATGGCCAGACAATCTTTGTGGGTATTTCCAGAACTTTGAATAAGTCTCTGTAGCCGGTCTGCAGAAGTGTGGCAAAATTGCTTGTGAAGCTTCAGGAGCACTTTGCGTTTTTCTTTAGAAGACTTCTCTCTTGTCATGACAAGGACTTCACCTTCATTGCAGCTTTCATTTGTATTTTTATCTCTGATATCCACACAACAATGTTCCGAGCTAGTGAATTCAAGAGGCACTTGCTGATTAAACATGACAACTCTGTCTTTCTCCATATCTAAGACTCTTTCTGCTTTCTTTAAAGACATTCTGCTCAACAATAAAGGAATATCAGCAGGAACAACTTCAGTTTCAATGTTCGGCTGTATTTTTGCTCAAAGTCTATTATATAGTCAGCCATGGACACCGCACTGTCTTTAGATATCGAATCAAAATAAGAGTATGCGTCGTGCGCGTGGTCTTTCTCTTCTCTTAAGAACACTGTGTGCAAATTAGTAAGCAATGTCTCCATACTGACATCTTTATTCAGGTCTTCTGCGGCTATTTCCAATGTGGCTTCTCTGGGTCTTCCTTCGAGTCCCAGTGCCACTACGAGCACTTGCTTCTTTTTATCCAACTCCGTAACCAGTCTGCAAATGCTGACTTAATTTTTCTAGCACTCATATGGCCTGGTTTCGTTGAATTTCGGTGGTACTTTATAATTGGAAACCATTCTCTGCTACCATTGAAAGTATTAGAAACTGCACACGTAGTTTTGCTCAACGATTCATTTATTTCGCCATTCCTTAACACCAGCCTAAAAACATGCCCAAAGTCTCGCAAGTACTCGCGACAACACACAACACATAGGATAATAACAGTGGACAGGCCAGAAATGTTAACTATTGTCTTAATAGCTATCTTCACATGTATGCATAACCTATTTATTATTTTAATTTTCAAACTTACCTGAGGGCCAGCACAGCTGATCTTACAGACATCACAGTAGTGGATTTGAGGAGGTTTTGGTGGTTGCTTGGGTCGGAGCTGCTTATTCTGAAAGGGAGGTTTCTTAGTGAAAGTGTTTCCAGTCCATGCTGCAGTTGCAGCCACAGCCGCAACGGCTTGTTTCTGGTGCTGCTGTTGTTGCTGGTAATAACTTGAGGCTGCTGAATAGACCGCTGCTTCATATCCTGAATATGAAGTTCCTAGAAACACATTTTTTTTTCCCATAAAGTTTTGTTGCGATCATTTCATCATTTAATTTGCAGTTATCTCATCTAGGATGTGGCGAGTGGGGGGACACTACATTGAACCCAGACGGAATTATTATGGTCAAACATATAAATTTAACCCCTGTGGCTTTTTGCGTCCATTTCTTAGATAGTGGGATTTGTTTCAAAGCGAAAACAATTTAGGGGAAAACATTTGGGTGATTCAAGGTCCCCCAGGTTTGCGAAAGATAAAAAAAAACTATAAAATGGAGCATGCTGACGTTTATAAAGTGTTGCAGATCTGAGCTATCAAACAAAACATGTTATCCCAATTAAAATCCAAGTTTTGGCACGTAGACTCCCATTATAACTTGTATCTTTTGATGCACTGTGAACCTCATGTGTTGTCATGCGTTTCCCGTGATTTCCGTTTCTTTCCATTCAGTGGTGGGTCGATAAACAGGAGAAAGTGAAAAACGTGTGTTGAAAATTTTTAAACCTCTTGATCCACTAGGTGGCGACACAGACTAACGAATGCGTTATGCTTCTTCGCGATGAACGAACAATCGTGCAAAATGAACGTCGTGAAAACCGTTCCAATTGTGAGAATAGGTGCGTGAGTGTGAGTGCATCGCTGGGTGAAGTTACTTTGGAAAATAACACATTATTTGAAATTTATGCGTTCGAGTATGCGCGTTTGTGTATGCAGAATCAGAAGTTGCGTCAGCTTCAAAATGGCAGAGCTGCCTGGGAATGCTGGGTGCTGTAGTTTTATGTTGCGAATTCAAATCTATTGGGCTAGCGTTAAATGTGACACCCCCCCCCCCCCCCCCCTTCCTATTGGATAGTGCTGTTTTTAGCGACTTTCAAAAACTTTGCTCAGTATTCGCCTACACAGCTCTCATTTGTTGCCGTACGACGACAACAATTAAGCGTGAGGAATCAGCCGATGAAGTTTGTGATTTGGTTATAGAGCATGAAGAGGAGTCTTCAACTCCATCAGAGGGAACTTACTGAGCCAGAATTGATGCACAGAAGGCTAAAAAACAAAACAAAACAAAAAAACGATTGCAGGCTGCAGAGGCCACACCTGGGGCTTCAAAGTGAAAGCAGTGTGAACTTTGTGATAAACCACTGAGAGCATTTAGAGCATTTGCTCTAAATGCGCACAGTATGCCGAAACCATGTGAGTTCTGTTTGCAAGAATTGTTAGAAAAAAAAAGTTGTTTATTGTTCATGTTCATTCACATTCAATAAGTTCACCATTAGGTTATTGTTCATGTTTACGCTCATGTTGTTCATGATTTGTTGGTTGTTTCTAAATTCTGTCTATAAATTCTTTGTTGTTACTATATAGTATACAGAAATAACTATATAAAAATTACACACTTCCAAGGGTCTGTCAATATTTTGACAAAAAAAAAATTGCGTTGCTGGGGTAATTGTTTTTTTCACTGAAAGCATAATATTGCTTTTATTGTACAGAGGGTATCAAAAATAAATAAAAACTATATATGTATGGATAGGTCTGATGCCACTGAACATTTTGAGTGGTCGAAATTAAAAAAGTATTCATAAATGACTTAGTTATCACACTTCCAAGGGTCTGCAAATATTTGAACAAAAAATTGCTATGTGGGGGTAATTGGTTTTTTCACTGAAAGCATATTAGTGCTTTTATTGTACATAGAGGGTATCAAAAATAAACAAATAAATGAAAACTAGATATGTATGGATAGGTCTGATGCCACTGAACATTTTGAAATTAAAAAAGTATTCATAAATGACTTAGTTATCACACTTCCAAGGGTCTGCCAATATTTGAACAAAAAATCGCATTGCTGTATAAGTTTAAAAAATGCCACAGGGGTTAAATGGGAGTAGAAAACAGCAAAAGTTATTTTTTGCTGTCAGTCTGGTGCTCAGCATAAAAACAGTGTATCTTGATTGTTGTGCCAAAGCAAGTGTAGTTTACCATATTTGTGAATTTGGCAGACCATGCTGACTTTAGACATTTAGCTGTAACAGGATTTTGATTAATCTCAGCGAATCGGCCCACAAATGAGGCACTTCAATGCTATGTGCAGTAGCTTTCATTGTATTTCATTTACAACAGCATGCATTGAACCTCAATCACAGAGTAGGAAGGGGATGTCGAAATCCACTCACTATTTCACTGAATGCATTGTTATTATTCATATCACTGTACTATATTTTTAATTGCACCCCTCCGGAATCAAAGTTAAGTGTGATCTTCAAGTTTCCACTTTACTGCAGCCAACATATCAAAATCTGCAAGTTAAGATGATCTTGCAGTTCCTTATAATGTACTTTGTGCACTCATCTCACCATGACTTTAGTTTTTTAAATATCCCCCCCATTGATGTCATCGATTAATTCATTTTGATTATTTTATATTGTTTTGTGATGTCAAAAAAAGAACAAGCAAATAACACTGTAAGGGGGATTGATAAGCATTCACCAGACTCTTTGAAACTGATTGTTACTGATTCTGTCATTATTTTTCAAATTAATAGCAGATGTGCTTTCATAAATAATCAACTGTTTTGAGCCTGTAATCAGATTTAGTATGTTGTCTATTTGTATAATGCCTGTAAATGATAAAAAGTTTCAATTCATTTCATAATCTATTAGTTGTCATTCAATTACAATAACTGATGATGATTAATGATCCTTTTGTCATATCTACAAATTTCTATCATATTTATTTATTCTATTAGAGATAGAAGTGAGCTTTTGCGCTGTTGTGGGGGTGAACACACCCATCTGGAGGATAGAAGCAGTTCCTCAATTTCTTGAAAATTAGCTGAGGTATATAGTCAACATGATGGAACAAGCTGGCTGGCAAACTACCACCAATGCTTGAAGAGAACAACACTTACCAGAGTAGGAGACAGCATTTGTGCTATAAGTTGGACTCTGGGAATATGACGGGACCACAGAAGCAGCAGCAGCTACAGGCTGGACAGTGGAGGTCACAGGGTAGATGGAGAAAGAGGATGTCGCAGGACTGGGTGCAGCTGGCTTTATCACAGTCACTTGACGCGTCTGCTGGGTCTGGGTGTATGACGTTACCCCTTGGGTATACCCTGGCTTAGGGGCTGATAAACAAAAAAGCAGATATTCATTGTCATATTTTGAAGAATGCCTTTATTGTAAATGGGGATAAATGAACTCAATGACATCAATCTTAACACAATATAACAACTGACAGATGTTTCTTAATTTATGTATTGTACTTTTAGCTCGAGATAACAACTGCTTTATATATTCACAGCTTTTTGCATAAATAATATTAACATGCATAATAATAATATTTTCCTCATGGACAATAAGATTTTTTTTTCAACCAATCTAGGTTCAAGGTTGCTAGACAAACTTTGTGGAGGGCGCCATAATTTGGCAAATGGAGCAACAACTCAAATCTAGAGCTGCAAGCAGCTATAAAGGGCCCTTGCAGACCTGTGCACGTTGGGGTATGAACAGGTCAGGGTATGAACAAGTAGGAGTATGAACGTGTTTGGGTTTACGCACGTTGGGGTAATCATGGGAAGTCAATGTGTTAGAAACTGTTCAATTTTTTTTTTTTTTTAATCAACAGGCTCAATACAGTATATAGAAAACGCAAAATGTTATATTTTGTGCCACAGGGTTGTGTTAGCACTACGATGAAAAATGAGTTCATAGTTGACTTCAGTACAAGACTTATCAAATATGTGAAATTTAGAGAAGGTGGGATTATGTGGGTAGAGTTACAGCAGCTTTTATTGTTACAGTTGTGTGACTTTGCGCTGCCTTACAGGCCATGCCCATTATCAAAACATTGTATGATTTGGTGGAGGGCAATAGGCATGTCTAATGACTTTTCAGACAACATTTAAGCGATATCACTTCAAGGGGCTCAGCAAAGTACATAAAAACGTTGAGGAATTGCTATAATTTTTTACGCCACTAGGTGGTGCTCGCACTACGATTAAAAATAGGCTTGTAGGTGTGTTTCTCGTTGGACTCCCATCCCATATGTGAAGTTCTGAAAAGATCAGATGATCTAGGTCCAATTACAGCAACTTTTATCATTTTGGTGACACATCGGACCTTAAGGTGGCATACAGGCCACGCGCTTTATTGAAAAGTTGTAAAAGTTGAGAACCTTCATGTTCCAATGTCCCAAAGCTTTTCTGACCCTTTTTTAGTTAATTTAGTCAAACAGCCATTGCACAGTATGTGAAAGTGTAAAAAATAAGATTTTTGTCCACCACTAGGTAGCGCTGTAAATAATTTGGAGGTTTATCACTGAGCTGTATTAAGCTCATGACTGTACCTACAAAGGTTCAGATGTTTTGAAGCTGTTACAGCTGAGTTATTAACGTTTTTGTCACTCTTTGCGAAGGAAATAATCATAATTTGAAACTCTGCCCCTATTCTGCCCTGCAGAAGTGAAATACCACCTTTGATGTTTTGGATTGTATAGGGACTTGGAGCTCCCTCTTCTGGTTGCTTTAAAATATTGTTTTCCTCAGAAGATGTGAGTTGTCCAATGTGTCAGCAGGCTAGACAAGTTCATGCTCGTCGATTGTTGACCTTAATTGTTTTGCCTTGGACGGAAATTTGTCCGTAAGTTCACAAGTTTTCAAAAATTATGACACTGTTCATTTGTTTCGTTTGGAGTTGGAGACACTGAAAATGAGAGTATTTTTTGTTGTGTAACTTGTTAGCTTGAGAACTGCTATGTATCATGAGCCGATTGCGTGTTTTGTTTTTCCTAGTTTTACGCCGGCCTAAAGAGGGTAATGGTTGATGACCATTGTTCAGAATAAAGCAGACAAAAAGGATACGCAGTCTGATTATTTTGAAACATCGTTATCCGGCCGTCTAACTGGCGAAAAAGTTGAAGCTTCAGAGCGAGGACGGCATAGCCCCCATCTTACATGTCATAGGATATTTCCGATTTTAGTAGTAATATTTGTGCCTTTAAGTCTGATAATGGTCCATGGCAAAGTTAAAAGTTAACCGGGTGAACCGTTTAAGAGAAGAAGCAGCGAGAACCCAAGAACTCCTTTCTCCTAAGAAAATACCATTAGCAACCGACCCCGTGGGTTCTCCAGGGTGGCCAGTAAATGTCTGAAAACGGGACAAAATTGCACATGAAAAAAAAGCATTAACTTTTTTTTCTGTACATCCTAGCACATGACTCCTTTTGACTTTTTTTGTAGGTCTTAGTCCTACATATGCCTAAAAAGTTTCGTAGCTGTAGGTAAAAACCAAAAAAGACTTGACTGTAAACTTTCGACTTTAACGACATTTTTTGCTGCCTGTAAGTGGCGCTAGCACTAAACTGAAATATATGTTTGTCGATGTCTTCAGGAATGGACTCTTATCTAATGTGTAAAATTGTGAGATCAGATCATTCGGGTCAAATTACAGCAGCTTTTACTGGTCCGATAAATTTTCAGAATGAAAATGAATGTAGAGGCCACGCCCATTGTCAAAACGTCTTAAAAATTGGTGGAAGTCGCAGGCGTTTCTAGACTTAATTTCAGCAATATTACTTCAACGGGCTCAGCAAAGCAAATAAATACATTTTAAAAATGCTATACCTTTGCTATACTTCTATGCTCGCATTACGACAAAAACTACGTTAGTAGGTGTGTTACTCATACGACACCCACTAAATATATGAAATTTTGAAATGGTAAGACCAACTGGGTCCAAATACAGCAACTTTATTCGTTTTTGCGAGACATCTGACTGAATAACTATCTTTGCCCAGTTGTGCCCCTTAGTCTGATAGTACACCACAGCAAGTTTTAAGTTCATTGGGTCAAGCGTTAAAGAGAAAGTAGTTCGGGACCTGGAAACGAGCGAAAACGGGCTAAAGTGCACATTCGAAAATTCATAACTCTTTTTCTGTACATCTGAGCGTGTGGCTCGCATTGACTTTTTTGTAGTGGTGAGGTCCTACATATGCCTACAAATTTTCGTAGCTCTAGGTCAAATGGACCCGGACTGGGAAGCTTTTTCCCCACTTATAAGGCCATTTTGGGGCCAATTACAGCCAATTTTTTCGTTTTGGCCAGACATCTGACTTTGAGGCGGCGTACAAGCCACGCCCTTTATTGAAAAGTCATAAAATTTGGGAACCTTCTTGTCCCATGTCTTAATGGTATTCTGACCAATTTTCAGTTAGTTTACTCAGAAAGACTTAACACCAATGTTCTCTCTAATTTTCAATGCGCCTGAGCATTAACACAAACTCCCTGAACAGGCTTTGGACCACGGTGAGCAACTTCTGACATGCACAGTGAGTCACCGTGCACATATCTGATGCTCCTAAAGTGACCAATATCACATAATTCACATTTTTTCATTCATGAGCAAGGAAGGAGGGGGGCTCTGAATAATGTGTTTTTGGGTACTTTATGAAGGGACAGCTGAGGTGAAAAGCGTTGTCCAGGGCCAATAAGGGAGAACGATGCATCAGTGATTGACATGTTTGTAGGAGCCAATTCACAGTATTTCACTTAATGGAGTTACTTTAAATTTCATTTTTTGTAATGGCCAAGATTTAGAAAGTTATTTATTTGTTTGTGGGTTGTTTTGGCTCACTGCCCAATGGACATTTATGTTCTGCCCCGTTTAAGGCAGAGGGAAAGGTGCATAATACTGGCCCTATATAATTATATATACAGTCAGCCCCCGGCTTACGAGCACCCTGATTTGCGAACAATTCGCCTTACGAGCGTGGATCAGGGAGATTTTTGTCCTCCGCTTACGAGCAAACCTCTCGTCTTGCGAGCATACCGACAAACCAGCCATTGAGTATGTAGAAATGTTCTCGCCTAACTGCGTCAACATATTCAGCAGTTGCGTCATCTACAATCATTAACAGTTACTTATGGCGGTAACGTGAACGCTATTGGTCTTACAATCTCACACTGACTGTCTCACTCACGGTGTCTAAATATATTACCATTTAAGTGTAGTGTTTGTACAGCTAAAGGGAAAAACAGCTGACATGAAATTAAATGTGCCGATTGCAGGACAAAGAATTGTCATTGGTTTAAATGTGTGTTTTTTTTTTAATTAATTGTCAATACATTCCAACCGTTTAAAAAAAAGTGCGAATAATTATCAGTCAGTCAAGGAGACGCCAATATGCTATTGGTCGATTAAGGTCACCCGGTCTCACTCACGGAGATGCTATTGGCCGGCGTCACACGTCAATCACAGAAATGCCGATATGCTATTGGCCGAACGCCTTTATCTAGCTTGATGGGACAGGATGGAAGGAAGTAGACAAAATGAGTGAAAAACGGAATGTTTTGAAGACTTTGCAAACTTTATCTGTTAGACATAGCTTCTAAAATTACTAGCAGCGGTAAAGGAAGAAATAAGAGGATGATGTTTTAGTATCTCCGTGATTTGCACCATGACTGAAAGAGTTACTGTAACACTGTAAGACCAATAGCCTATATGCGTTGCCGTATTAACTCAAGAGGTTAATCTCTGCACCCTGTTACGGCTGGTATTACAGTGCCATATAATGGTTGCTTGACAAATCTGCATGTCATGTTAGTCGGCAACCTCCCGACATGCTTTGGGACAGCGCCATTCTTTCAATTCTGTGAGTTGTAACCAATGGTGAACTGACGCTCGAACAAGCCATAAGTGTGGTGCCTAGTAAATACAACACACACAACCTCCCCTCCGCCTCCACCCAGCTCAATTCACGTCGGGAAAAACAGCTGACATGAAATTAAGTGTGCCGATTGCAGGACAAAAAATCGTCACAGGTTTAAATGTGTTTTAATCAATAAGATGTCAATACATTCCAACCGTTTAAAAAAAAAGTGCGAATAATTATCAGTCAGTCAAGAAGACGCCAATATGCTATTGGTCGATTAAGGTCACCCGGTCTCACTCACGGAGATGCTATTGGCCGGCGTCACACGTCAATCACAGAAGTGCCGATATGCTATTGGCCGAACGCCTTTATCTAGCTTGATGGCACAGCTGGTTGGGATGGAAGGAAGTAGAGAAAACCCTGACTGAAAAAGTTACTTTGACACTGTAAGACCAATAGCATATCTGATTTACCGTATTGACTTCGAGCATTCATCTCTGCTCATCTCTGCTTATCTCAGCACAAGTCACGTCTTTCCAAAGGTAAAAGTCATTATTCCTTTGTATTTGTTAGTTAATGCAACTGTACAGTAGATTATGTCACTTAATATTAATATATGTATACAGCGTGATGATTTTACCTAAGGCTTCTGCGCGCGTTGCACGCATTCACGAATTAACATGGGTCTGGATTGCCCGCTATACGAGCAATTCGAGATACGAGCGTAGCCGCTGAACGGATTAAGTTCGTAACCCGGGGGCCCACTGTATATATATATATATATATATATATATATATATATATATATATATATATATATATATATATATATATATTCACATCGTGTGCAAGAACTTAATGTACCAGAAAACAAAGTACCGGTAATGTACTATGACAAAAAGATTGAATTTACATAGTCAATCAGCTAGAAAACTAAATCAGTTTTCAAAGGTAGTATGATGTAAGGGATAAAATTGATGTGGCGTTAAAACATTTAATGCACTAGAGCAAACAGACAGATGAAAATAATTTATTACTCAAGAAAGCATTTAATTTTACCTGCTTGATAGTAGGACTCTCCAACTGTAGGTTGTGACTGAGCAGCACCGGCCACCACTGCAGTAGCTGTTGGCTGCTGGTAGTACTGCTTGCTTTCATATGCTACAGCAGAAGCTGAAGACCGGACGTAAGAGTAGGAGTCCTGAAAATATATCAAATATCAGAATACAGTGATCCCTGGCTACTTCGCGCCTTATTTTCGCACAATTGATCTTTCACAGATTTTTTTAGGGGGTAAAAAAAAAAAAAAAAAAGCTATACTGTATTGCGCTGACACCCTGTGAGGGTTTCTTGCATGACACACAGACGGGGTAACGATAAACCCACTTGCCGCGGGCCCTCCCCGGACGTGGAACTACTGCAGTACACATATTTACTTAAGTCTTAAATGATTAAACCTTATACACTGTACAGTAAGTGAACAGTTACCGCTTTCCTTTGAAGTCTCCCGCAGCTGCGGTCATACTAGCAGCAGCCTGGACGTTTAATTAAAGTCAAATCTGTACATGATCAAACATGATAACACTGGAGAGTTTATACTTGAAATACCATTTTACAATGCCCCCCCAGGTTATGGCATCCGTGGCTTATGTTTTTTTTTTTCACGTTACGATGCAGAATACTGAGATTTTTCGTCCCCTCTTTTATGATCCCGCTTTACGATTAACATCAACAACTGTCATGACCTGTGGGGTTCGTTGGTTTTGTTGTTTTGCCTCCCTCTTGAGGCGTTTTTAGGTAAGTTTTAAAGAAGTTTCTGTTGGCATCAAACTGCCTCCGCTGCAACGCATAACTCAGTGGTTCTTAAACTTGTTGGAGGCACCGAACCCCACAGTTTCATATACTCATTTCACTGAACGAGCATTTTTAGTAAAAAATTAAATATGATTTGAGTGAGTCCGTACGGCAATCGACCCTTTAGATCGCCGGCCGCAGGAGCTTATTTGCCTGGATCGGCGCTCAGGAGATAATGGGCTAATTCCGGTGTGTGGTCCTGACTAAGAAGGAGGTCTCACTCTGCTGCTTATCCAGCGCTCTCAAAGCGGACCGGTAGGGAATCTCATTCAGACACATATACAGTACAGCCCTCTCTAAGCGGTCTGGTAGGGCGGTCTCACTCTGCTGCATAATATCGCTTTCAATATCGTATTTGTTGTGCATTTGAGTGCTTAATTCAAACTTGAATTGGTTATTTATGAGTCCCTAGATTGCTAGTGGTGTTAACGAGAGACGTAAGAAGATGATTTATATGGAAATGAAGCTGGAGATAATCAAGAAATAGAAAGAAAGCTAAGCTAGCCTACGCTACTCTTCCTAGGGAATATGGCCATAACAAGCGTCACTCAAAAGTAAAAAAAATCCTTTATATATTTTTTTTTATTTATGACGTTATTTAATTGTATGCATGTGTATTATATAAGTAGCACTTACTATACAATTTTTATACCCATTTTTAACATGTACACACAATTTTTTTTTTACCTGGGGTTTTACACTCATTAGCTAATTAATGTAGGTTTGGATTGCCCGCCATATGGCGAATACGCGTTACGATTCCAATCGTGGAACGAATTAATCTTGTAAACCGGGGGCCCACTGTATTATAAAAGATATCTAGGGAAGAGATTTCCAACGGTCTGGTGCAAGTGGTCTGCCTCAACGTATGCTGGGGTGTGTTTAATAGGTTAGATGGCACGTCCTTGTGGAGTTGAGATTTACTCCAACCCCAACTGCCACTTTTACTCCCACAGGGACTTGCCGTGTTCGTCATCAAACACAACCACAGCAAAGACACACACATTGTTGTTTCGAGGCAGAGACTCAATGGAGCAGACGTTCACCAGACCATTGGAAATCTCTTGCCTGGATTTTATTTTTTTTTTTTAAATAAAATAGTTTTTCAAGTGTAAACTCTCCAGTGTAATCATGTTTGATCATGTACAGATGTGACTTAAATTCAACTTTCGGGCCGCTGCTAATTTGACCGCAGCTGCGGGCTTCAACAGGGGGTATGATAGTGCAGGAGTTCAGCTAGGGAAGCAACCCTAGTGAGGATAAGTGGCTATAGATAATGTATGGATGGATGGATGGATGAATATCAAGTTGTGTACCTGGTAGTTTTGTGAGGTGACTGGTGGTGGCGGTGGTGGAGCTTCAGGCTGCCGCTGTGCGTAGCCATAGTCAGCTGTAGCATGAGTTGGCTGGTAACCCCCATATGCTGCAGCAGTAGCAGCAGCTACTGCTACAGGTGCAGGCCGAGCAACCGCTACGGTCGCTGCTGTGGGAGCGTAGGCTGCTGCAACAGTGTGAGCTGCTACAGGTGCCTGATGAACTGTATAACTGGCTACCGTGGTGGGATGAGTGTATGCTACCCCGGCAGCTGGCTGCTGACTGGTAGGAGAAAACACAACACACATTAGGGTTTTTTTTTTTTTTTTTTTTTTTTGCATGTTACACCATGATGAACATTCACTGCAAAATATTTCTAAATATTTCTTGAAGGACAACAAAAATGTGAACATGTAAAACTACTGCAGGTGTTTTTCTCAGAGGGACAATAGAAAAAGGCAGAACACTGAGGCTTTCAGGCCCTTTCCCTCAAATGTGTTTTTTTTTTAATTGTTCCTCTTTCACAAGTTCAGACTATAAATATTTTGATTAAAAAAATTGTGCAGAAAGACACAAGCTGTTGTACAATGACTTTTTTCCCCCAGATACCAATATGAGTATTCACTTTTTATGTCGTCATACATCCGAAATACTGATAACATTCACAGTTTTCAAGGTTTGAAATAAGTATAAGTGATGTTTGCCGCATTGTTTGCGACATGAATTTTGGACACTGTGCCTCATCTTAACACATGGAAATACTCGACTGAGTCTCAAAAGCCAACCGACCGTTCCAAATGTTTTTTTGAACAAGCATAAACTCACTCAATGCCTGGCCAACTCGCTCCTGCTTCATAGGATGCATGCCACAGGAATTAAAGAGAGCAGCGAGCAAACACAAATAAACGCGTTGGATGTGGGGCTAATTTTTTCTTCACAATTGTTTGGTCAAAGACATTTTGAAATGCTAGGTATAATGTATAAAAAGGACACATACATTTTCAAACAAGAGGTTAGCTGCATGGATATTCCAGATTTAAGAGTTTTATTTTCATATGCATCGTAATACCACCCAATCAAATTCTTATTCTGTTCACTTACCCGAGCAGACTACATTTCATAATCGAGCAAATAATAAGGTAAGAAATACATCAAAAACAACATGGGCCAGAGTTTCTGCAACACGTAACTTCTGGAATTTCTTCTGCTTCTGGAGTTTCAAAAGCACACACACACATCTAAGATTCGGCTAAAAAGGACTGACCTAAATATCATAAACAACAACTGGAGAACTCGCACACTGGGGAGAGATGAGGAGTCTGTTAAAAATAAAATAAATAAAAACCTTGGAACAATTTAGATTGTTTGAATCTAAAGTACTAGGATTTTCTACCTCTGATGTAGAGGAGTGTAGTTTGTATGCATAAGATAGGTGCTATTTATTACCGTCTATAGTATGGGAGAATAACGGCTGACTACGGGGAAAAGCAGCACATAGTAAAAAGTGCTGCAAAATTTGTGCTGACGAGATTCTGCTCATTTCCAGTTTAACACAGTATTAGCTGTTATTGAAACTATGATTTTTTAACACCGTTGTACATTGACAATGATCAGCCGATACCTACACAGCTCCTTCCCACTAAGTGACTCCTTTGTTGAGGGAGTCCCATGATTGTTCTACACCCTCGCTGTCTTACAGACCATCATGAGCTACCGGGTCTTCTCCCTTCCTTGTTTTCGTCACACTCACACCAAGATACAGGCATGGGCAAACTACGGCCCGCGGGCCATAGTCAGCTGGTCTTTTTAATCCGACCCGCCTATGTTGGCACAGAATTAAGGTTTGGTTTGAAAGATTACGTTCATTTCATTTTGACTTTATGACAGACTACCAACACTAGGTGTCGCAGTAGGCGCGATGACATGATTTTGAAGAGCCTTGAAGAAGAATGGGGGAGCGAGAGAGAGAGAGGTCGAATAAGCCAAATTCAGTTATCGTTCTTCTATGGTCAGGTTAGAACCCATCTGTATCAATGTCAAAGAAAAAACATTTGACAGTGAGTGCCGGGTGTTTAATCCTCGTGCATACATGGTACCAATGTGGTTGTTTTAAAAGAATATAAAACCAACCGTCACTTGTCTACCAAGGCATCTAATGATGCCAGCAACTATTCAACACAAGTATAGCAGCTACTGCTGACAGGTTGGGAGCTAGCATGGAGGCTTAGCAAAAAATCTTTATTCGAGCAACTACCGTCCAAGAAGCAAGCAGGATGACAAGTTTATTAAACATCTTTATTCAAGCAAACACAAGCACAAAGACAAATGATTTTCTGCCATTCAAACTAGCAAAAGCCAGCAAGCTTATCCCCAAAGAGGAGTTTCTTAAAGTGTGAAAGGTAGAGCCCAAGTATTTTATGTCCTGAGAGCAAGAACAAATTTGAAAACAATCACTTACCATGCAGCTCAATGACTTGCCGTACTGATGTAATGACAACACTTAACTAAAAAGCTAAACAATAAACGGCATCGTTTTCATTATATTCCTTGACACTGGACAAAACTTATATCAAAGACAGTGCTAATTTCAAGATAATGGTGGACTTTTTGGATATAGAATCCCTGAAAGGAGAAACACGGGGAAAGAATTTATTTAACGGCATATCAACGGTCATACAGAGGCACAAGTTACCTTGGAGTACGCAACGTTACTACCGACAGCCAAATCTGACAGGAAAAACGTCAGGATGCTCAAGGGGTAATGCTCCTACACTGCATAATTCACTAGGAAGCACTGTGTGAAACCGTGTTGAAGGCTGACAACGTGTTGACAACAACAGCGCCGGAGTGCGCTTCATGAGCTATACGGCGCATGCCTGTGGAGTTTTGATCTACTTCCGTCCCAAAACCCGCCCTACAGGCACGTATGTGTCGTCATGAAGCGCACACACAGCAAAAGGCACACACACACAAACACACATGTACACATTGTCTGGGCAGAGAGAAGAGCAGACCTTCGCCAGACCATTGGAAATGTCTTACCTAGATTTTTTTTTTTTATAAAAACATGGTGTTTCAAGAGTAAACTATCTATTGTAATAATCTTAAACCATGTACACATTAGACTTTAATACAACGTCCAGGCAGCTGCTAATATGGCCGATGCTAATATGACCGCAGCTGCACGAGACTTCAAAGGAAAAGAGAAACAGTTATACTGTAAATTCCTCATTGTCGCTGGGTTGAGGTGCATGAGGGTACATTGCATCCGTGCGTGTGTAAGCAGGGGGAGGTCCTTTGTGTGCTCTGGTTGGAGCATGAAGAGGTCAATAAAAAAAAAAAAAAAAGGAAAAGGAAAAAAAAATCGGGAGCTATTGATCAATTGTGACCGCCGTTTGTTTTGGTGAGTCCAAGCCTTTTCTATATTTATTGTTTCATTTTTAATATGTTTGTGTAATTTTATTTTGTTCATATTCAATTAATAGTAAAGAAAATTATGTTCTTCTATTAAACTGTGATTTGTAATTTGGACTTCATAAAATTTTGTGGATTATTTTAAATCATTATTATTTTTTTAAAGTTTTGACAGCATCACGTACAGTATATTGACAAGTTTTAATGGCTGATGTCGGTTTATTGACGTTTAAAAGCTACGGAAACTAGCCTGTGTAGCGCAGTAATGTGTACATGTGCGCATGAGGGGTATTTATTTGAGAGTCTGACATCACAGAAGGCGTACGTGTTGAAAGTCACGGACCGCCATTGAGTTTAGTTAAAGTGTATGTCAACATGTCTGGAAACTCCAACAGGAGTGAATGACACAGATTGGCTTTGAGTGTTATGAGTGTTATAAGTGATGAACACCTCAGATCTGTTCTGAGAATTGTCACAACAGGATTACCTCTAGACTTTGATGCACTGGCTAAAAAGGGTGATCAACAACACTGTTCTCCATCAAAAGTATATGTTATTACATTAATACTTTAGCGATGTTTGTGTTTGATAGGTACTGTTAACAAATGCAGTTTTTTTTTGTTTTTGTTTTTTTTTATGTATTGCATCTTGTTGCTGTGCCGGCCCAACTGTCAAATTTTAAAAGTCAACCAGGCACCCGAGCCAAATGTTTGCCCACCCCTGGGCTAGTGTAATATGTCTATAGCTAAAAAAAAGCAAATCACTTGCTAACAAAAGGCAGTAGATGTATTTTCAGTGGTTTGGAAGTCTGAGATTAGTGGCTATAGATGTGGAGTGAAAACAGTTACGTTTGAAGCCTGCTGCAACAAAAGGCAGCAACACAATGAACTTATTTAAGCAACAAAAACAGAGGCACCTTCTCAAGTATGTAAAATGTCAGGCCTTGTGAGGGGATTAATACAGCATCAACCAACGAACTCCCGCTAATGAAGGAAGTATGACAAGATTGGGGCAAAATGGAGCCCAATCACGGAAGTGGCAGTGTTGCACATCGCTAAAGATCAAGCACCCATATAGTACATGTACTGTGCATAAATACCCATATGTTATACAAGGCAAAAGACCGGGGCGGGATTGTCACATGCAACAGGATGCAGCAGAGGCCTCCTTATGGAACTACTTAGCAATTTGGATCTAAAATGGAAGTACGCCACGTAACCTCTGAAACAAGTTTGGGCTAAATAGTGGCCACCGATGGTTACTCTCTGGACAAACCCACAATAAGGAGAAAATTTTGATTCCTCTGATTTTTCTACCCCCCCCCCCCTTTTTTTTTTAGATGTGTGTAGTTTTATTTGAGTCTTGCACCTTATATTTAGCTTTGCTTCTAAACAAGCAGTACATTATGATTTTCAAATTTCAGGACATAATGAAGTGGTGAAATTTGCCATATTTATGACCTAATATACACTTGAAAAAAAAAGAAGATCATCTTGTTTTTTACATTTTGGTTTTTGGAACGAATATTGAGAAAACAAGTACCGTATTTTTCGCACTATTCGACGCACCGGATTATAAGGCGCACCCTCAATTAATGACATATTTTAAAACTTTTTCAATCACAATATAGTAATACTTAAAGTAATAACAATAACTCAAATAACAACTCTAAACTCTCAATAGCATCATAACTCAATGTCAATATGACCAACCTTGTTCAACTGTAAACACACAAAAGAAACAGGTAAAGCTTACTTTATCAGTTCATTCCCCATTTACGATTCCCAATCTCAATATTGATCCATATATAAGGCGCACCTGATTATACGGCGCACCATCAGCTTTTTTTTTTTTAAATAAGTTTTTTAGGTGTGCCTTATAGTGTGTACATTTTTTTTTTAACTTCCTGGTTTTGCTTTAAAAAAACTAATGAACAAATGATTCACTGCACCTATTGTTTAAAATGTTGCACATGGAGATTGTCAATTGCTGAAATTTTGTGTCTGGGATTCATCCTTTTCTAAATTTATGCATAAAACATGTGTCTCCTTTGTGAAGGGAATCATATATTAGGTTGTTATCATTATGTGCTTATTTCTTGTCTAGAATGGTGTGCATTACTATCCATTTTTGCAGTCCTAGTTCATCTCACCCTAATCCTTAGATAAAACTGTTGACGCAGGAAAGTCTGAGCTGGGACCTTGGCCCAGCTGTTGGTGGCACCCGACTGGCTCTTTTTGTTATGTCTTGTAATGTGCAATGCTTTGCTGAATGAATAAAAAGCAGGGATGCTTGAGCGACGAAAAAAGGTGCTATTGACAATGCATGAGTACGTACGCCAAGCTCTTCTCCCTTTGACTGGGCAGAGAAAAGTCAATCTTGGCTGGTCTGAGTTACTCTTTTTGCTGCTTAGCAGCTAGGCTTGTCCTAGTCTTATTTTAGAGATTTCTCTGACAGCCTTTTACACGTTTGTCCGAAAGTTCTGAGTTTAAGCATATTAACAAGCAATGGTGTAATTAACGATCAGCTTTATTGTCTTGCACCAGTGCTACTTTTTGTCGAAGGGAAAACATTTGAGATTTGGTTAAAAGTTCAGACTGAACACAGTAAACAGTAGAATTGCCCTGCAGGTCTGGTATGCATTTGTTCGAGGAGGAACAACACAAGTGTCTATGCAATCTCTTGTAATGATGTTCTGTTTTTTAATAAAAGAAACTAAAATGTGTTGTCTGAAAAGCCATTTTACCAATTCATTGCCAAAATAAAATCAACAGATTGAATCCAATACTCAACTAATCTTAAATTCCAGCACTAAAATCATCAGTCACAGTGTGCATGGTGACACTCATGTTTTCTACAAGCTAACATACTTATATACTGGTTGTGGTTAACCTTAATACCAGTATGACACTGTACCAATGTGGTTCCATGAAGGATTAACATTGTTCTCAGTGACTTTGTGATGACAGCACTTTGATAAGATTGCTTGTAGCTAGGGTTAA